>NC_135305.1:24978333-25195080 GCF_048772815.1 Callospermophilus lateralis | reverse complement strand
CGGCCCCTTCCCGGCTTTCCCCTTGCCTGGGCCCTCCTCTAGGTGCCTAGCCTGGGCTCCTTGCTTGGGTCCTGGCCGCACGTCCGTCCCCGCCCCCCCTTGAGCGCCCAGCGCGGCCCGCACTGCACTCTTCCCTCCCTTGGCCCCTGTTTGGTCCCTGTCCCTGCCCGGCTCTTTGGCCTGATCCCTTTCCCAGGATGCTCCCTTGGCCTCCCGGCCCTGCGGGCTCCCTAGGGGACAAGGTAGCCCTGCCCCTTGCCTGGGCCCTTTGCCCTCTCTCTGCCCGCCAGCTCCCCAGGCCTGGGCCCCCCCACCCCAGCCCCCCACCCCACGGCAGTGGACCCGGGCCTTGAGCCTACCTCCCCCCTGGCCCCTGGCCTCCCCTGCCGTCCCTCCCCAGCCCTGTTCACTTCCCCTGAGACCCGGCCTTGGCACCCCCCCACCCCACACCAACCCCATGGCTCTCCATTCTAGGGCCTGGCTCCTTGCTTGAGCCCAGGCCCCCTGCTGGAGGACCCTGTCCCTGTGCCAGCATCTCTGCCCTCATGCGTGGGCCCACACCTGTACCTCCCCTCTATTCCCCTGGTGCCTTGTAGCCTTGCAGAGCCCCGGACCCTCCCCTCCCCTGTTTGCCCCTAGCCTGGGCTCCTCGATTGGGTCCTGGCTCTCCCTGCACCCCCTCTTGGACCCCCTGCATCCCTCCCGGGGGCCCTCTCTAGTTAGGCCCTCGTTGGTTCCCGGTCCCTTTCTGAGGATCTGCTCCCCTGGGGCAGCCCAGTGGAATTGGCCGGCCTGTGCGTCCTGCAGGCTCCCTACTGGAAACAGAGCCCCGCCCCTGGCCTGGGCCCCCTTGGCTGCCCGAACCCTGACACCTGGCAGTGGACGTGGGCCGTGCGCCGCCCTTCCCCCGCGCGATGTCCTTCCTACCCTCCCCTGCCCTCTGGCCTTGCTGCTTCCCCCTACCCCTACCCCTAGCCCTACCCAGCCGTCCCCAAGCCCGTCCCTTCGCGCTCCAGGCCCCCGAGTCGAGTCGAGTCGCCCTGGCGTGGCGTGGTGTCTGAGCTGGGGGCCCCTTGCTTGGGCCCCCTACCTCGCTCCCCTCCGTGCCCCTTGCGCCGCCCCTTGCGCTCCGCCCCGCTGTCCCCTCATCCTTGCGCCGCCCCTTCGTCGCCTTCCCTGCCCTCCCCTCGCGCGGGCCTCCTTCTCCTCCTCCTCCTCCTGGAGTCCGCGGGTCCCTGGGTGCGCCGCTTGGGTTCCTCATCGTCGGTCGGGTCGGTCCCCTGCCTGGGCTCCTTGCTTGGGTCCTGGCTCTCACCCCTCTGCGCCGCCTCCGTGACCCCGCGCCGCCCTCCGTCGCCCTCCTCCAGGCCTCCGTCCTTTGCCAGGCCCCCTTGGCCCCGGCCCTGGCCCAGGATTCTCATCGGGGCCACGGCGCCTTTCTGGAAACAGAGGCCTGCCACTCGCCTGGGCGCATTGCTCTTTCCGGGCACTGGGTCCCGCATCCCGAACCCTCACACCTGGCAGTAGACCTGGGCCTCGAGGCTGCCTCCCCTTGCTGGCACCAGCCCCCCCAGCACCCTGCCCTGCCCAGCCAGCCCAGCCCAGCCCAGCCCTGTCCACTGTCCTGAGCCCCCCCTGCCCCGCCCCGCCCCGCCCCGCCCAGGCCTTTCGCCCCTGGCTCTGCCTTCCCTGGCCTGGCTCCTGGCCTGAGCCTCTACTGGCCCTTGTGGCTCAGTGCGCCCCTGGGCTTTGACAGCGGGCCCCTTGCCTGGGCCGCCTCCCTGCTCCCCTTAGCTTTGCCTGCACTGCCCTGGACTAGTGCCGCCCGCCCGGCCCCTTCCCGGCTTTCCCTTGCCTGGGCCCTCCTCTAGGTGCCTAGCCTGGGCTCCTTGCTTGGGTCCTGGCCGCACGTCCGGCCCCGCCCCCCTTGAGCGCCCAGCGCGGCCCGCACTGCACTCTTCCCTCCCTTGGCCCCTGTTTGGTCCCTGTCCCTGCCAGGCTCTTTGGCCTGATCCCTTTCCCAGGATGCTCCCTTGGCCTCCCGGCCCTGCGGGCTCCCTAGGGGACAAGGTAGCCCTGCCCCTTGCCTGGGCCCTTTGCCCTCTCTCTGCCCGCCAGCTCCCCAGGCCTGGGCCCCCCACCCCAGCCCCCCACCCCACGGCAGTGGACCCGGGCCTTGAGCCTACCTCCCCCTGGCCCCTGGCCTCCCCTGCCGTCCCTCCCCAGCCCTGTTCACTTCCCCTGAGACCCGGCCTTGGCACCCCCCCACCCCACACCAACCCCTGGCTCTCCATTCTAGGGCCTGGCTCCTTGCTTGAGCCCAGGCCCCCCTGCTGGAGGACCCTGTCCTGTGCCAGCATCTCTGCCCTCATGCGTGGGCCCACACCTGTACCTCCCTCTATTCCCTGGTGCCTTGTAGCCTTGCAGAGCCCCGGACCCTCCCCTCCCCTGCTTGCCCCTAGCCTGGGCTCCTCGATTGGGTCCTGGCTCTCCCTGCACCCCCTCTTGGACCCCCTGCATCCCTCCCGGGGCCCTCTCTAGTTAGGCCCTCGTTGGTTCCCGGTCCCTTTCTGAGGATCTGCTCCCCTGGGGCAGCCCAGTGGAATTGGCCGGCCTGTGCGTCCTGCAGGCTCCCTACTGGAAACAGAGCCCCGCCCCTGGCCTGGGCCCCCTTGGCTGCCCGAACCCTGACACCTGGCAGTGGACGTGGGCCGTGCGCCGCCCTTCCCCCGCGCGATGTCCTTCCTACCCTCCCCTGCCCTCTGGCCTTGCCTGCTTCCCCCTACCCCTACCCCTAGCCCTACCCAGCCGTCCTAAGCCTGTCCCTTCGCGCTCCAGGCCCCCGAGTCGAGTCGAGTCGCCCTGGCGTGGCGTGGTGTCTGAGCTGGGGGCCCCTTGCTTGGGCCCCTACCTCGCTCCCCTCCGTGCCCCTTGCGCCGCCCCTTGCGCTCCGCCCCGCTGTCCCCTCATCCTTGCGCCGCCCCTTCGTCGCCTTCCCTGCCCTCCCCTCGCGCGGGCCTCCTTCTCCTCCTCCTCCTCCTGGAGTCCGCGGGTCCCTGGGTGCGCCGCTTGGGTTCCTCATCGTCGGTCGGGTCGGTCCCCCTGCCTGGGCTCCTTGCTTGGGTCCTGGCTCTTACCCCTGTGCGCCGCCTCCGTGACCCCGCGCCGCCCTCCCGTCGCCCTCCTCCAGGCCTCCGTCCTTTGCCAGGCCCCCTTGGCCCCGGCCCTGGCCCAGGATTCTCATCGGGGCCAAGGCGCCTTCCTGGAAACAGAGGCCTGCCCCTCGCCTGGGCGCATTGCTCTTTCCCGGGCACTGGGTCCCGCATCCCGAACCCTCACACCTGGCAGTAGACCTGGGCCTCGAGGCTGCCTCCCCTTGCTGGCACCAGCCCCCCCAGCCACCCTGCCCTGCCCAGCCCAGCCCAGCCCAGCCCAGCCCTGTCCACTGTCCTGAGCCCCCCAGCCCCGCCCGCCCTGCCCCGCCCCGCCCCGCCCCGCCCAGGCCTTTCGCCCTGGCTCTGCCTTCCCTGGCCTGGCTCCTGGCCTGAGCCTCTACTGGCCCTTGTGGCTCAGTGCGGCCCCTGGGCTTTGACAGCGGGCCCCTTGCCTGGGCCGCCTCCCTGCTCCCCTTAGCTTGCCTGCACTGCCCTGGACTAGTGCCGCCCGCCCGGCCCCTTCCCGGCTTTCCCCTTGCCTGGGCCCTCCTCTAGGTGCCTAGCCTGGGCTCCTTGCTTGGTCCTGGCCACACGTCCGGCCCCGCCCCCCTTGAGCGCCCAGCGCGGCCAGCACTGCACTCTTCCTCCCTTGGCCCCTGTTTGGTCCCTGTCCCTGCCCGGCTCTTTGGGCCTGATCCCTTTCCCAGGATGCTCCCTTGCCTCCCGGCCCTGCGGGCTCCCTAGGGGACAAGGTAGCCCTGCCCCTTGCCTGGGCCCTTTGCCCTCTCTCTGCCCGCCAGCTCCCCAGGCCTGGACCCCCCCACCCCAGCCCCCCCACCCCACGGCAGTGGACCCGGGCCTTGAGCCTACCTCTCCCTGGCCCCTGGCCTCCCCTGCCGTCCCTCCCAGCCTGTTCACTTCCCCTGAGACCCGGCCTTGGCACCCCCCCACCCCACACCAACCCCATGGCTCTCCATTCTAGGGCCTGGCTCCTTGCTTGAGCCCAGGGACCCTGCTGGAGGACGCTGTCCCTGTGCCAGCATCTCTGCCCTCATGCGTGGGCCCACACCTGTACCTCCCCTCTATTCCCCTGGTGCCTTGTAGCCTTGCAGAGCCCCGGACCCTCCCCTCCCCTGCTTGCCCCTAGCCTGGGCTCCTCGATTGGGTCCTGGCTCTCCCCTGCACCCCCTCTTGGACCCCCTGCATCCCCTCCCGGGCGCCCTCTCTAGTTAGGCCCTCGTTGGTTCCCGGTCCCTTTCTGAGGATCTGCTCCCTGGGGCAGCCCAGTGGAATTGGCCGGCCTGTGCGTCCTGCAGGCTCCCTACTGGAAACAGAGCCCCGCCCCTGGCCTGGGCCCCCTTGGCTGCCCGAACCCTGACACCTGGCAGTGGACGTGGGCCGTGCGCCGCCCTTCCCCCGCGCGATGTCCTTCCTACCCTCCCCTGCCCTCTGGCCTTGCCTGCTTCCCCCTACCCTACCCCTAGCCCTACCCAGCCGTCCCTAAGCCGGTCCCTTCGCGCTCCAGGCCCCCGAGTCGAGTCGAGTCGCCCTGGCGTGGCGTGGTGTCTGAGCTGGGGGCCCTTGCTTGGGCCCCCTACCTCGCTCCCTCCGTGCCCCTTGCGCCGCCCCTTGCGCTCCGCCCGCTGTCCCCTCATCCTTGCGCCGCCCCTTCGTGCCTTCCCTGCCCTCCCCTCGCGCGGGCCTCCTTCTCCTCCTCCTCCTCCTGGAGTCCGCGGGTCCCTGGGTGCGCCGCTTGGGTTCCTCATCGTCGGTCGGGTCGGTCCCCCTGCCTGGGCTCCTTGCTTGGTCCTGGCTCTCACCCCTCTGCGCCGACTCCATGACCCCGCGCCGCCCTCCCGTCGCCCTCCTCCAGGCCTCCGTCCTTTGCCAGGCCCCCTTGGCCCCGGCCCTGGCCCAGGATTCTCATCGGGGCCATGGCGCCTTTCTGGAAACAGAGGCCTGCCCCTCGCCTGGGCGCATTGCTCTTTCCCGGGCACTGGGTCCCGCATCCCGAACCCTCACACCTGGCAGTAGACCTGGGCCTCGAGGCTGCCTCCCCTTGCTGGCACCAGCCCCCCCAGCCACCCTGCCCTGCCCAGCCCAGCCAGCCCAGCCCTGTCCACTGTCCTGAGCCCCCCAGCCCCGCCCCGCCCTGCCCCGCCCCGCCCCGCCCGCCCAGGCCTTTGGCCCCTGGCTCTGCCTTCCCTGCCTGGCTCCTGGCCTGAGCCTCTACTGGCCCTTGTGGCTCAGTGCGCCCCTGGGCATTGACAGCGGGCCCCTTGCCTGGGCCGCCTCCCTGCTCCCCTTAGCTTGCCTGCACTGCCCTGGACTAGTGCCGCCCGCCCGGCCCCTTCCCGGCTTTCCCCTTGCCTGGGCCCTCCTCTAGGTGCCTAGCCTGGGCTCCTTGCTTGGGTTCCTGGCCGCACGTCCGTCCCCGCCCCCCTTGAGCGCCCAGCGCGGCCCGCACTGCACTCTTCCCTCCCTTGGCCCCTGTTTGGTCCCTGTCCCTGCCCGGCTCTTTGGCCTGATCCCTTTCCCAGGATGCTCCCTTGGCCTCCCGGCCCTGCGGGCTCCCTAGGGACAAGGTAGCCCTGCCCCTTGCCTGGGCCCTTTGCCCTCTCTCTGCCCGCCAGCTCCCCAGGCCTGGGCCCCCCCACCCCAGCCCCCCCACCCCACGGCAGTGGGGCCTTGAGCCTACCTCCCCTGGCCCCTGGCCTCCCCTGCCGTCCCTCCCCAGCCCTGTTCACTTCCCCTGAGACCCGGCCTTGGCACCCCCCCACCCCACACCAACCCCATGGCTCTCCATTCTAGGGCTGGCTCCTTGCTTGAGCCCAGGCCCCCCTGCTGGAGGACCCTGTCCCTGTGCCAGCCATCTCTGCCCTCATGCGTGGGCCCACACCTGTACCTCCCCTCTATTCTCCCTGGTGCCTTGTAGCCTTGCAGAGCCCCGGACCCTCCCCTCCCCTGTTTGCCCCTAGCCTGGGCTCCTCGATTGGGTCCTGGCTCTCCCTGCACCCCCTCTGGGACCCCTGCATCCCCTCCCGGGGGCCCTCTCTAGTTAGGCCCTCGTTGGTTCCCGGTCCCTTTCTGAGGATCTGCTCCCCTGGGGCAGCCCAGTGGATTGGCCGGCCTGTGCGTCCTGCAGGCTCCCTACTGGAAACAGAGCCCCGCCCCTGGGCCTGGGCCCCCTTGGCTGCCCGAACCCTGACACCTGGCAGTGGACGTGGGCCGTGCGCCGCCCTTCCCCCGCGCGATGTCCTTCCTACCCTCCCCTGCCCTCTGGCCTTGCCTGCTTCCCCCTACCCCTACCCCTAGCCCTACCCAGCCGTCCCCAAGCCCGTCCTTCGCGCTCCAGGCCCCCGAGTCGAGTCGAGTCGCCCTGGCGTGGCGTGGTGTCTGAGCTGGGGGCCCCTTGCTTGGCCCCTACCTCGCTCCCCTCCGTGCCCCTTGCGCCGCCCCTTGCGCTCCGCCCCGCTGTCCCTCATCCTTGCGCCGCCCCTTCGTCGCCTCCCTGCCCTCCCTCGCGCGGCCTCCTTCTCCTCCTCCTCCTCCTGGAGTCCGCGGGTCCCTGGGTGCGCCGCTTGGGTTCCTCATCGTCGGTCGGGTCGGTCCCCCTGCCTGGGCTCCTTGCTTGGGTCCTGGGCTCTCACCCCTCTGCGCCGCCTCCGTGACCCCGCGCCGCCCTCCCGTCGCCCTCCTCCAGGCCTCCGTCTTTGCCAGGCCCCCTTGGCCCCGGCCCGGCCCAGGATTCTCATCGGGGCCACGGGCGCCTTTCTGGAAACAGAGGCCTGCCACTCGCCTGGGCGCATTGCTCTTTCCCGGGCACTGGGTCCCGCATCCCAACCCTCACACCTGGCAGTAGACCTGGGCCTCGAGGCTGCCTCCCCTTGCTGGCACCAGCCCCCCCAGCCACCCTGCCCTGCCCAGCCCAGCCCAGCCCAGCCCAGCCCTGTCCACTGTCCTGAGCCCCCCTGCCCCGCCCCGCCCGCCCCCGCCCAGGCCTTTCGCCCCTGGCTCTGCCTTCCCTGGCCTGGCTCCTGGCCTGAGCCTCTACTGGCCCTTGTGGCTCAGTGCGCCCCTGGGCTTTGACAGCGGGCCCCTTGCCTGGGCCGCCTCCCTGCTCCCCTTAGCTTGCCTGCACTGCCCTGGACTAGTGCCCGCCCGCCCGGCCCCTTCCTGGCTTTCCCCTTGCCTGGGCCCTCCTCTAGGTGCCTAGCCTGGGCTCCTTGCTTGGGTCCTGGCCGCACGTCCGGCCCCCGCCCCCTTGAGCGCCCAGCGCGGCCCGCACTGCACTCTTCCCTCCCTTGGCCCCTGTTGGTCCCTGTCCCTGCCCGGCTCTTTGGCCTGATCCCTTTCCCAGGATGCTCCTTGGCCTCCCGGCCCTGCGGGCTCCCTAGGGGACAAGGTAGCCCTGCCCCTTGCCTGGGCCCTTTGCCCTCTCTCTGCCCGCCAGCTCCCCAGGCCTGGGACCCCCCCACCCCCAGCCCCCCCACCCCACGGCAGTGGACCCGGGCCTTGAGCCTACCTCTCCCTGGCCCTGGCCTCCCCTGCCGTCCCTCCCCAGCCCTGTTCACTTCCCCTGAGACCCGGCCTTGGCACCCCCCACCCCACCAACCCCATGGCTCTCCATTCTAGGGCCTGCTCCTTGCTTGAGCCAGGGACCCTGCTGGAGGACCCTGTCCCTGTGCCAGCATCTCTGCCCTCATGCGTGGGCCCACACCTGTACCTCCCCTCTATTCCCCTGGTGCCTTGTAGCCTTGCAGAGCCCCGGACCCTCCCCTCTCCTGCTTGCCCCTAGCCTGGGCTCCTCGATTGGGTCCTGGCTCTCCCTGCACCCCTCTTGGACCCCATGCATCCCCTCCCCGGGCGCCCTCTCTAGTTAGGCCCTCGTTGGTTCCTGGTCCCTTTCTGAGGATCTGCTCCCCTGGGGCAGCCCAGTGGAATTGGCCGGCCTGTGCGTCCTGCAGGCTCCCTACTGGAAACAGAGCCCGCCCTGGCCTGGGCCCCCTTGGCTGCCCGAACCCTGACACCTGGCAGTGGACATGGGCCGTGCGCCGCCCTTCCCCCGCGCGATGTCCTTCCTACCCTCCCCTGCCCTCTGGCCTTGCCTGCTTCCCCCTACCCCTACCCCTAGCCCTACCCAGCCGTCCCTAAGCCCGTCCCTTCGCGCTCCAGGCCCCCGAGTCAAGTCGAGTCGCCCTGGCGTGGCGTGGTGTCTGAGCTGGGGGCCCCTTGCTTGGGCCCCCTACCTCGCTCCCCTCCGTGCCCCTTGCGCCGCCCCTTGCGCTCCGCCCCGCTGTCCCCTCATCCTGCGCCGCCCCTTCGTCGCCTTCCCTGCCCTCCCCTCGCGCGGGCCTCCTTCTCTCCTCCTCCTCCTGGAGTCCCGCGGGTCCCTGGGTGCGCCGCTTGGGTTCCTCATCGTCGGTCGGGTCGTTCCCCCTGCCTGGGCTCCTTGCTTGGGTCCTGGCTCTCACCCCTCTCCGCCGACTCCATGACCCCGCGCCGCCCTCCCGTCGCCCTCCTCCAGGCCTCCGTCCTTTGCCAGGCCCCCTTGGCCCCGGCCCTGGCCCAGGATTCTCATCGGGGCCACCGCGCCTTTCGGGAAACAGAGGCCTGCCCCTCGCCTGGGCGCATTGCTCTTTCCCGGGCACTGGTCCCGCATCCCGAACCCTCACACCTGGCAGTAGACCTGGGCCTCGAGCCTGCCTCCCCTTGCTGGCACCAGCCCCCCCAGCCACCCTGCCCTGCCCAGCCCAGCCCAGCCCAGCCCAGCCCAGCCCTGTCCACTGTCCTGAGCCCCCCCAGCCCCGCCCCGCCCTGCCCCGCCCCGCCCCGCCCCGCCCAGCCCCGCCCAGGCCTTTCGCCCCTGGCTCTGCCTTCCCTGGCCTGGCTCCTGGCCTGAGCCTCTACTGGCCCTTGTGGCTCAGTGCGCCCCTGGGCTTTGACAGCGGGCCCCTTGGCTGGGCCGCCTCCTGCTCCCCTTAGCTTGCCTGCACTGCCCTGGACTAGTGCCGCCCGCCCGGCCCCTTCCCGGCTTTCCCCTTGCCTGGGCCCTCCTCTAGGTGCCTAGCCTGGGGCTCCTTGCTTGGGTCCTGGCCGCACGTCCGGCCCCGCCCCCCTTGAGCGTCCAGCGCGGCCCGCACTGCACTCTTCCCTCCCTTGGCCCCTGTTTGTCCTGTCCCTGCCCGGCTCTTTGGCCTGATCCCTTTCCCAGGATGCTCCCTTGGCCTCCCGGCCCTGCGGGCTCCCTAGGGACAAGGTAGCCCTGCCCCTTGCCTGGGCCCTTTGCCCTCTCTCTGCCCGCCAGCTCCCCAGCCTGGGCCCCCCCACCCAGCCCCCACCCCACGGCAGTGGACCCGGGCCTTGAGCCTACCTCCCCTGGCCCCTGGCCTCCCCTGCCGTCCCTCCCCAGCCCTGTTCACTTCCCCTGAGACCCGGCCTTGGCACCCCCCACCCCACACCAACCCCATGGCTCTCCATTCTAGGGCCTGGCTCCTTGCTTGAGCCCAGGCCCCCCTGCTGGAGGACCCTGTCCCTGTGCCAGCATCTCTGCCCTCATGCGTGGGCCCACACCTGTACCTCCCCTCTATTCCCCTGGTGCCTTGTAGCCTTGCAGAGCCCCGGACCCTCCCCTCCCCTGTTTGCCCCTAGCCTGGGCTCCTCGATTGGGTCCTGGCTCTCCCTGCACCCCCTCTTGGACCCCCTGCATCCCCTCCCGGGGGCCCTCTCTAGTTAGGCCCTCGTTGGTTCCCGGTCCCTTTCTGAGGATCTGCTCCCCTGGGGCAGCCCAGTGGAATTGGCCGGCCTGTGCGTCCTGCAGGCTCCCTACTGGAAACAGAGCCCCGCCCCTGGCCTGGGCCCCCTTGGCTGCCCGAACCCTGACACCTGGCAGTGGACGTGGCCGTGCGCCGCCCTTCCCCCGCGCGATGTCCTTCCTACCCTCCCCTGCCCTCTGGCCTTGCCTGCTTCCCCCTACCCCTACCCCTAGCCCTACCCAGCCGTCCCCAAGCCCGTCCCTTCGCGCTCCAGGCCCCCGAGTCGAGTCGAGTCGCCCTGGCGTGGCGTGGTGTCTGAGCTGGGGGCCCCTTGCTTGGGCCCCCTACCTCGCTCCCCTCCGTGCCCCTTGCGCCGCCCCTTGCGCTCCGCCCCGCTGTCCCCTCATCCTTGCGCCGCCCCTTCGTCGCCTTCCCTGCCCTCCCCTCGCGCGGGCCTCCTTCTCCTCCTCCTCCTCCTGGAGTCCGCGGGTCCCTGGGTGCGCCGCTTGGGTTCCTCATCGTCGGTCGGGTCGGTCCCCCTGCCTGGGCTCCTTGCTTGGGTCCTGGCTCTCACCCCTCTGCGCCGCCTCCGTGACCCCGCGCCGCCCTCCCGTCGCCCTCCTCCAGCCTCCGTCCTTTGCCAGGCCCCCTTGGCCCCGGCCCTGGCCCAGGATTCTCATCGGGGCCACGGCGCCTTTCTGGAAACAGAGGCCTGCCACTCGCCTGGGCGCATTGCTCTTTCCCGGGCACTGGGTCCCGCATCCCGAACCCTCACACCTGGCAGTAGACCTGGGCCTCGAGGCTGCCTCCCCTTGCTGGCACCAGCCCCCCAGCCACCCTGCCCTGCCCAGCCCAGCCCAGCCCAGCCCAGCCCTGTCCACTGTCCTGAGCCCCCCTGCCCCGCCCCGCCCCGCCCCGCCCAGGCCTTTCGCCCCTGGCTCTGCCTTCCCTGGCCTGGCTCCTGGCCTGAGCCTCTACTGGCCCATGTGGCTCAGTGCGCCCCTGGCTTTGACAGCGGGCCCCTTGCCTGGGCCGCCTCCCTGCTCCCCTTAGCTTGCCTGCACTGCCCTGGACTAGTGCCGCCCGCCCGGCCCCTTCCTGGCTTTCCCCTTGCCTGGGCCCTCCTCTAGGTGCCTAGCCTGGGCTCCTTGCTTGGGTCCTGGCCGCACGTCCGGCCCCGCCCCCCTTGAGCGCCCAGCGCGGCCCGCACTGCACTCTTCCCTCCCTTGGCCCCTGTTTGGTCCCTGTCCCTGCCCGGCTCTTTGGCCTGATCCCTTTCCCAGGATGCTCCCTTGGCCTCCCGGCCCTGCGGGCTCCCTAGGGGACAAGGTAGCCCTGCCCCTTGCCTGGGCCCTTTGCCCTCTCTCTGCCCGCCAGCTCCCCAGGCCTGGGACCCCCCCACCCCAGCCCCCCCACCCCACGGCAGTGGACCCGGGCCTTGAGCCTACCTCTCCCTGGCCCCTGGCCTCCCCTGCCGTCCCTCCCCAGCCCTGTTCACTTCCCCTGAGACCCGGCCTTGGCACCCCCCCACCCCACACCAACCCCATGGCTCTCCATTCTAGGGCCTGGCTCCTTGCTTGAGCCCAGGGACCCCTGCTGGAGGACCCTGTCCCTGTGCCAGCATCTCTGCCCTCATGCGTGGGCCCACACCTGTACCTCCCCTCTATTCCCCTGGTGCCTTGTAGCCTTGCAGAGCCCCGGACCCTCCCCTCTCCTGCTTGCCCCTAGCCTGGGCTCCTCGATTGGGTCCTGGCTCTCCCTGCACCCCCTCTTGGACCCCATGCATCCCCTCCCGGGCGCCCTCTCTAGTTAGGCCCTCGTTGGTTCCTGGTCCCTTTCTGAGGATCTGCTCCCCTGGGGCAGCCCAGTGGAATTGGCCGGCCTGTGCGTCCTGCAGGCTCCCTACTGGAAACAGAGCCCCGCCCCTGGCCTGGGCCCCCTTGGCTGCCCGAACCCTGACACCTGGCAGTGGACATGGGCCGTGCGCCGCCCTTCCCCCGCGCGATGTCCTTCCTACCCTCCCCTGCCCTCTGGCCTTGCCTGCTTCCCCCTACCCCTACCCCTAGCCCTACCCAGCCGTCCCTAAGCCCGTCCCTTCGCGCTCCAGGCCCCCGAGTCAAGTCGAGTCGCCCTGGCGTGGCGTGGTGTCTGAGCTGGGGGCCCCTTGCTTGGGCCCCCTACCTCGCTCCCCTCCGTGCCCCTTGCGCCGCCCCTTGCGCTCCGCCCCGCTGTCCCCTCATCCTTGCGCCGCCCCTTCGTCGCCTTCCCTGCCCTCCCCTCGCGCGGGCCTCCTTCTCCTCCTCCTCCTCCTGGAGTCCGCGGGTCCCTGGGTGCGCCGCTTGGGTTCCTCATCGTCGGTCGGGTCGGTCCCCCTGCCTGGGCTCCTTGCTTGGGTCCTGGCTCTCACCCCTCTCCGCCGACTCCATGACCCCGCGCCGCCCTCCCGTCGCCCTCCTCCAGGCCTCCGTCCTTTGCCAGGCCCCCTTGGCCCCGGCCCTGGCCCAGGATTCTCATCGGGGCCACCGCGCCTTTCGGGAAACAGAGGCCTGCCCCTCGCCTGGGCGCATTGCTCTTTCCCGGGCACTGGTCCCGCATCCCGAACCCTCACACCTGGCAGTAGACCTGGGCCTCGAGCCTGCCTCCCCTTGCTGGCACCAGCCCCCCCAGCCACCCTGCCCTGCCCAGCCCAGCCCAGCCCAGCCCAGCCCAGCCCTGTCCACTGTCCTGAGCCCCCCCCAGCCCCGCCCCGCCCTGCCCCGCCCCGCCCCGCCCCGCCCAGCCCCGCCCAGGCCTTTCGCCCCTGGCTCTGCCTTCCCTGGCCTGGCTCCTGGCCTGAGCCTCTACTGGCCCTTGTGGCTCAGTGCGCCCCTGGGCTTTGACAGCGGGCCCCTTGGCTGGGCCGCCTCCCTGCTCCCCTTAGCTTGCCTGCACTGCCCTGGACTAGTGCCGCCCGCCCGGCCCCTTCCCGGCTTTCCCCTTGCCTGGGCCCTCCTCTAGGTGCCTAGCCTGGGCTCCTTGCTTGGGTCCTGGCCGCACGTCCGGCCCCGCCCCCCTTGAGCGTCCAGCGCGGCCCGCACTGCACTCTTCCCTCCCTTGGCCCCTGTTTGGTCCCTGTCCCTGCCCGGCTCTTTGGCCTGATCCCTTTCCCAGGATGCTCCCTTGGCCTCCCGGCCCTGCGGGCTCCCTAGGGGACAAGGTAGCCCTGCCCCTTGCCTGGGCCCTTTGCCCTCTCTCTGCCCGCCAGCTCCCCAGGCCTGGGCCCCCCACCCCAGCCCCCCCACCCCACGGCAGTGGACCCGGGCCTTGAGCCTACCTCCCCCTGGCCCCTGGCCTCCCCTGCCGTCCCTCCCCAGCCCTGTTCACTTCCCCTGAGACCCGGCCTTGGCACCCCCCCACCCCACACCAACCCCATGGCTCTCCATTCTAGGGCCTGGCTCCTTGCTTGAGCCCAGGCCCCCCTGCTGGAGGACCCTGTCCCTGTGCCAGCATCTCTGCCCTCATGCGTGGGCCCACACCTGTACCTCCCCTCTATTCCCCTGGTGCCTTGTAGCCTTGCAGAGCCCCGGACCCTCCCCTCCCCTGCTTGCCCCTAGCCTGGGCTCCTCGATTGGGTCCTGGCTCTGCCTGCACCCCCTCTTGGACCCCCTGCATCCCCTCCCGGGGCCCTCTCTAGTTAGGCCCTCTTTGGTTCCGGGTCCCTTTCTGAGGATCTGCTCACCTGGGGCAGCCCAGTGGAATTGGCCGGCCTGTGCGTCCTGCAGGCTCCCTACTGGAAACAGAGCCCCGCCCCTGGCCTGGGCCCCCTTGGCTGCCCGAACCCTGACACCTGGCAGTGGACGTGGGCCGTGCGCCGCCCTTCCCCCGCGCGATGTCCTTCCTACCCTCCCCTGCCCTCTGGCCTTGCCTGCTTCCCCTACCCCTACCCCTAGCCCAACCCAGCCGTCCCTAAGCCCGTCCCTTCGCGCTCCAGGCCCCTGAGTCGAGTCGAGTCGCCCTGGCGTGGCGTGGTGTCTGAGCTGGGGGCCCCTTGCTTGGGTCCCCTACCTCGCTCCCCTCCGTGCCCCTTGCGCCGCCCCTTGCGCTCCGCCCCGCTGTCCCCTCATCCTTGCGCCGCCCCTTCGTCGCCTTCCCTGCCCTCCCCTCGCGCGGGCCTCCTTCTCCTCCTCCTCCTCCTGGAGTCCGCGGGTCCCTGGGTGTGCCGCTTGGGTTCCTCATCGTCGGTCGGGTGGGTCCCCCTGCCTGGGCTCCTTGCTTGGGTCCTGGCTCTCACCCCTGTGCGCCGCCTCCGTGACCCCGCGCCGCCCTCCCGTCGCCCTCCTCCAGGCCTCCGTCCTTTGCCAGGCCCCCTTGGCCCCGGCCCTGGCCCAGGATTCTCATCGGGGCCACGGCGCCTTCCTGGAAACAGAGGCCTGCCCCTCGCCTGGGCGCATTGCTCTTTCCCGGGCACTGGTCCCGCATCCCGAACCCTCACACCTGGCAGTAGACCTGGGCCTCGAGCCTGCCTCCCCTTGCTGGCACCAGCCCCCCCAGCCACCCTGCCCTGCCCAGCCCAGCCCAGCCCAGCCCTGTCCACTGTCCTGAGCCCCCCCCAGCCCCGCCCCGCCCTGCCCCGCCCCGCCCCGCCCCGCCCAGGCCTTTCGCCCCTGGCTCTGCCTTCCCTGGCCTGGCTCCTGGCCTGAGCCTCTACTGGCCCTTGTGGCTCAGTGCGCCCCTGGGCTTTGACAGCGGGCCCCTTGCCTGGGCCGCCTCCCTGCTCCCCTTAGCTTGCCTGCACTGCCCTGGACTAGTGCCGCCCGCCCGGCCCCTTCCCGGCTTTCCCCTTGCCTGGGCCCTCCTCTAGGTGCCTAGCCTGGGCTCCTTGCTTGGGTCCTGGCCGCACGTCCGGCCCCGCCCCCCTTGAGCGCCCAGCGCGGCCCGCACTGCACTCTTCCCTCCCTTGGCCCCTGTTTGGTCCCTGTCCCTGCCCGGCTCTTTGGCCTGATCCCTTTCCCAGGATGCTCCCTTGGCCTCCCGGCCCTGCGGGCTCCCTAGGGGACAAGGTAGCCCTGCCCCTTGCCTGGGCCCTTTGCCCTCTCTCTGCCCGCCAGCTCCCCAGGCCTGGGCCCCCCCACCCCAGCCCCCCCACCCCACGGCAGTGGACCCGGGCCTTGAGCCTACCTCCCCCTGGCCCCTGGCCTCCCCTGCCGTCCCTCCCCAGCCCTGTTCACTTCCCCTGAGACCCGGCCTTGGCACCCCCCCACCCCACACCAACCCCATGGCTCTCCATTCTAGGGCCTGGCTCCTTGCTTGAGCCCAGGCCCCCCTGCTGGAGGACCCTGTCCCTGTGCCAGCATCTCTGCCCTCATGCGTGGGCCCACACCTGTACCTCCCCTCTATTCCCCTGGTGCCTTGTAGCCTTGCAGAGCCCCGGACCCTCCCCTCCCCTGCTTGCCCCTAGCCTGGGCTCCTCGATTGGGTCCTGGCTCTCCCTGCACCCCCTCTTGGACCCCCTGCATCCCCTCCCGGGGGCCCTCTCTAGTTAGGCCCTCGTTGGTTCCCGGTCCCTTTCTGAGGATCTGCTCCCCTGGGGCAGCCCAGTGGAATTGGCCGGCCTGTGCGTCCTGCAGGCTCCCTACTGGAAACAGAGCCCCGCCCCTGGCCTGGGCCCCCTTGGCTGCCCGAACCCTGACACCTGGCAGTGGACGTGGGCCGTGCGCCGCCCTTCCCCCGCGCGATGTCCTTCCTACCCTCCCCTGCCCTCTGGCCTTGCCTGCTTCCCCCTACCCCTACCCCTAGCCCTACCCAGCCGTCCCCAAGCCCGTCCCTTCGCGCTCCAGGCCCCCGAGTCGAGTCGAGTCGCCCTGGCGTGGCGTGGTGTCTGAGCTGGGGGCCCCTTGCTTGGGCCCCCTACCTCGCTCCCCTCCGTGCCCCTTGCGCCGCCCCTTGCGCTCCGCCCCGCTGTCCCCTCATCCTTGCGCCGCCCCTTCGTCGCCTTCCCTGCCCTCCCCTCGCGCGGGCCTCCTTCTCCTCCTCCTCCTCCTGGAGTCCGCGGGTCCCTGGGTGCGCCGCTTGGGTTCCTCATCGTCGGTCGGGTCGGTCCCCTGCCTGGGCTCCTTGCTTGGGTCCTGGCTCTCACCCCTCTGCGCCGCCTCCGTGACCCCGCGCCGCCCTCCCGTCGCCCTCCTCCAGGCCTCCGTCCTTTGCCAGGCCCCCTTGGCCCCGGCCCTGGCCCAGGATTCTCATCGGGGCCACGGCGCCTTTCTGGAAACAGAGGCCTGCCCCTCGCCTGGGCGCATTGCTCTTTCCCGGGCACTGGGTCCCGCATCCCGAACCCTCACACCTGGCAGTAGACCTGGGCCTCGAGGCTGCCTCCCCTTGCTGGCACCAGCCCCCCCAGCCACCCTGCCCTGCCCAGCCCAGCCCAGCCCAGCCCTGTCCACTGTCCTGAGCCCCCCAGCCCCCGCCCCGCCCTGCCCCGCCCCGCCCCGCCCCGCCCAGGCCTTTCGCCCCTGGCTCTGCCTTCCCTGGCCTGGCTCCTGGCCTGAGCCTCTACTGGCCCTTGTGGCTCAGTGCGCCCCTGGGCTTTGACAGCGGGCCCCTTGCCTGGGCCGCCTCCCTGCTCCCCTTAGCTTGCCTGCACTGCCCCTGGACTAGTGCCGCCCGCCCGGCCCCTTCCCGGCTTTCCCCTTGCCTGGGCCCTCCTCTAGGTGCCTAGCCTGGGCTCCTTGCTTGGGTCCTGGCCGCACGTCCGGCCCCGCCCCCCTTGAGCGCCCAGTGCGGCCCGCACTGCACTCTTCCCTCCCTTGGCCCCTGTTTGGTCCCTGTCCCTGCCCGGCTCTTTGGCCTGATCCCTTTCCCAGGATGCTCCCTTGGCCTCCCGGCCCTGCGGGCTCCCTAGGGACAAGGTAGCCCTGCCCCTTGCCTGGGCCCTTTGCCCTCTCTCTGCCCGCCAGCTCCCCAGGCCTGGGCCCCCCCACCCCAGCCCCCCACCCCACGGCAGTGGACCCGGGCCTTGAGCCTACCTCCCCCTGGCCCCTGACCTCCCTGCCGTCCCTCCCCAGCCCTGTTCACTTCCCCTGAGACCCGGCCTTGGCACCCCCCCACCCCACACCAACCCCATGGCTCTCCATTCTAGGGCCTGGCTCCTTGCTTGAGCCCAGGCCCCCTGCTGGAGGACCCTGTCCCTGTGCCAGCATCTCTGCCCTCAGGCGTGGGCCCACACCTGTACCTCCCCTCTATTCCCCTGGTGCCTTGTAGCCTTGCAGAGCCCCGGACCCTCCCCTCCCCTGCTTGCCCCTAGCCTGGGCTCCTCGATTGGGTCCTGGCTCTCCCTGCACCCCCTCTTGGACCCCCTGCATCCCCTCCCGGTGGCCCTCTCTAGTTAGGCCCTCGTTGGTTCCCGGTCCCTTTCTGAGGATCTGCTCCCCTGGGGCAGCCCAGTGGAATTGGCCGGCCTGTGCGTCCTGCAGGCTCCCTACTGGAAACAGAGCCCCGCCCCTGGCCTGGGCCCCCTTGGCTGCCCGAACCCTGACACCTGGCAGTGGACGTGGGCCGTGCGCCGCCCTTCCCCCGCGCGATGTCCTTCCTACCCTCCCCTGCCCTCTGGCCTTGCCTGCTTCCCCCTACCCCTACCCCTAGCCCTACCCAGCCGTCCCCAAGGCCCGTCCCTTCGCGCTCCAGGCCCCCGAGTCGAGTCGAGTCGCCCTGGCGTGGCGTGGTGTCTTAGCTGGGGGCCCCTTGCTTGGGCCCCCTACCTCGCTCCCCTCCGTGCCCCTTGCGCCGCCCCTTGCGCTCCGCCCCGCTGTCCCCTCATCCTTGCGCCGCCCCTTCGTCGCCTTCCTGCCCTCCCCTCGCGCGGGCCTCCTTCTCCTCCTCCTCCTCCTGGAGTCCGCGGGTCCCTGGGTGCGCCGCTTGGGTTCCTCATCGTCGGTCGGGTCGGTCCCCCTGCCTGGGCTCCTTGCTTGGGTCCTGGCTCTCACCCCTCTGCGCCGCCTCCGTGACCCCGCGCCGCCCTCCCGTCGCCCTCCTCCAGGCCTCCGTCCTTTGCCAGGCCCCCTTGGCCCCGGCCCTGGCCCAGGCTTCTCATCGGGGCCACGGCGCCTTCCTGGAAACAGAGGCCTGCCCCTCGCCTGGGCGTATTGCTCTTTCCCGGGCACTGGGTCCCGCACCCCGAACCCTCACACCTGGCAGTAGACCTGGGCCTCGAGGCTGCCTCCCCTTGCTGGCACCAGCCCCCCCAGCCACCCTGCCCTGCCCAGCCCAGCCCAGCCCAGCCCAGCCCTGTCCACTGTCCTGAGCCCCCCCAGCCCCGCCCCGCCCTGCCCCGCCCCGCCCCGCCCCGCCCAGGCCTTTCGCCCCTGGCTCTGCCTTCCCTGGCCTGGCTCCTGGCCTGAGCCTCTACTGGCCCCTTGTGGCTCAGTGCGCCCCTGGGCTTTGACAGCGGGCCCCTTGCCTGGGCCGCCTCCCTGCTCCCCTTAGCTTGCCTGCACTGCCCTGGACTAGTGCCGCCCGCCCGGCCCCTTCCCGGCTTTCCCCTTGCCTGGGCCCTCCTCTAGGTGCCTAGCCTGGGCTCCTTGCTTGGGTCCTGGCCGCACGTCCGGCCCCGCCCCCCTTGAGCGCCCAGCGCGGCCCGCACTGCACTCTTCCCTCCCTTGGCCCCTGTTTGGTCCCTGTCCCTGCCCGGCTCTTTGGCCTGATCCCTTTCCCAGGATGCTCCCTTGGCCTCCCGGCCCTGCGGGCTCCCTAGGGGACAAGGTAGCCCTGCCCCTTGCCTGGGCCCTTTGCCCTCTCTCTGCCCGCCAGCTCCCCAGGCCTGGGCCCCCCCACCCCAGCCCCCCACCCCACGGCAGTGGACCCGGGCCTTGAGCCTACCTCCCCCTGGCCCCTGGCCTCCCCTGCCGTCCCTCCCCCAGCCCTGTTCACTTCCCCTGAGACCCGGCCTTGGCACCCCCCCACCCCACACCAACCCCATGGCTCTCCATTCTAGGGCTGGCTCCTTGCTTGAGCCCAGGCCCCCCCTGCTGGAGGACCCTGTCCCTGTGCCAGCATCTCTGCCCTCAGGCGTGGGCCCTCACCTGTACCTCCCCTCTATTCCCCTGGTGCCTTGTAGCCTTGCAGAGCCCCGGACCCTCCCCTCCCCTGCTTGCCCCTAGCCTGGGCTCCTCGATTGGGTCCTGGCTCTCCCTGCACCCCCTCTTGGACCCCCTGCATCCCCTCCCGGGGGCCCTCTCTAGTTAGGCCCTCCTTGGTTCCCGGTCCCTTTCTGAGGATCTGCTCCCCTGGGGCAGCCCAGTGGAATTGGCCGGCCTGTGCGTCCTGCAGGCTCCCTACTGGAAACAGAGCCCCGCCCCTGGCCTGGGCCCCCTTGGCTGCCCGAACCCTGACACCTGGCAGTGGACGTGGGCCGTGCGCCGCCCTTCCCCCGCGCGATGTCCTTCCTACCCTCCCCTGCCCTCTGGCCTTGCCTGCTTCCCCCTACCCCTACCCCTAGCCCTACCCAGCCGTCCCCAAGCCCGTCCCTTCGCGCTCCAGGCCCCCGAGTCGAGTCGAGTCGCCCTGGCGTGGCGTGGTGTCTGAGCTGGGGGCCCCTTGCTTGGGCCCCCTACCTCGCTCCCCTCCGTGCCCCTTGCGCCGCCCCTTGCGCTCCGCCCCGCTGTCCCCTCATCCTTGCGCCGCCCCTTCGTCGCCTTCCCTGCCCTCCCCTCGCGCGGGCCTCCTTCTCCTCCTCCTCCTCCTGGAGTCCGCGGGTCCCTGGGTGCGCCGCTTGGGTTCCTCATCGTTGGTCGGGTCGGTCCCCCTGCCTGGGCTCCTTGCTTGGGTCCTGGCTCTCACCCCTGTGCGCCGCCTCCGTGACCCCGCGCCGCCCTCCCGTCGCCCTCCTCCAGGCCTCCGTCCTTTGCCAGGCCCCCTTGGCCCCGGCCCTGGCCCAGGATTCTCATCGGGGCCACGGCGCCTTCCTGGAAACAGAGGCCTGCCCCTCGCCTGGGCGTATTGCTCTTTCCCGGGCACTGGGTCCCGCACCCCGAACCCTCACACCTGGCAGTAGACCTGGGCCTCGAGGCTGCCTCCCCTTGCTGGCACCAGCCCCCCCAGCCACCCTGCCCTGCCCAGCCCAGCCCAGCCCAGCCCAGTCCTGTCCACTGTCCTGAGCCCCCCCAGCCCCGCCCCGCCCTGCCCCGCCCCGCCCCGCCCCGCCCAGGCCTTTCGCCCCTGGCTCTGCCTTCCCTGGCCTGGCTCCTGGCCTGAGCCTCTACTGGCCCTTGTGGCTCAGTGCGCCCCTGGGCTTTGACAGCGGGCCCCTTGGCTGGGCCGCCTCCCTGCTCCCCTTAGCTTGCCTGCACTGCCCTGGACTAGTGCCGCCCGCCCGGCCCCTTCCGGCTTTCCCCTTGCCTGGGCCCTCCTCTAGGTGCCTAGCCTGGGCTCCTTGCTTGGGTCCTGGCCGCACGTCCGGCCCCGCCCCCCTTGAGCGCCCAGCGCGGCCCGCACTGCACTCTTCCCTCCCTTGGCCCCTGTTTGGTCCCTGTCCCTGCCCGGCTCTTTGGCCTGATCCCTTTCCCAGGATGCTCCCTTGGCCTCCCGGCCCTGCGGGCTCCCTAGGGGACAAGGTAGCCCTGCCCCTTGCCTGGGCCCTTTGCCCTCTCTCTGCCCGCCAGCTCCCCAGGCCTGGGCCCCCCCACCCCAGCCCCCCCACCCCACGGCAGTGGACCCGGGCCTTGAGCCTACCTCCCCCTGGCCCCTGACCTCCCCTGCCGTCCCTCCCCAGCCCTGTTCACTTCCCCTGAGACCCGGCCTTGGCACCCCCCCACCCCACACCAACCCCATGGCTCTCCATTCTAGGGCCTGGCTCCTTGCTTGAGCCCAGGCCCCCCTGCTGGAGGACCCTGTCCCTGTGCCAGCATCTCTGCCCTCAGGCGTGGGCCCACACCTGTACCTCCCCTCTATTCCCCTGGTGCCTTGTAGCCTTGCAGAGCCCCGGACCCTCCCCTCCCCTGCTTGCCCCTAGCCTGGGCTCCTCGATTGGGTCCTGGCTCTCCCTGCACCCCCTCTTGGACCCCCTGCATCCCCTCCCGGGGGCCCTCTCTAGTTAGGCCCTCGTTGGTTCCCGGTCCCTTTCTGAGGATCTGCTCCCCTGGGGCAGCCCAGTGGAATTGGCCGGCCTGTGCGTCCTGCAGGCTCCCTACTGGAAACAGAGCCCCGCCCCTGGCCTGGGCCCCCTTGGCTGCCCGAACCCTGACACCTGGCAGTGGACGTGGGCCGTGCGCCGCCCTTCCCCCGCGCGATGTCCTTCCTACCCTCCCCTGCCCTCTGGCCTTGCCTGCTTCCCCCTACCCCTACCCCTAGCCCTACCCAGCCGTCCCTAAGCCCGTCCCTTCGCGCTCCAGGCCCCCGAGTCGAGTCGAGTCGCCCTGGCGTGGCGTGGTGTCTGAGCTGGGGGCCCCTTGCTTGGGCCCCCTACCTCGCTCCCCTCCGTGCCCCTTGCGCCGCCCCTTGCGCTCCGCCCCGCTGTCCCCTCATCCTTGCGCCGCCCCTTCGTCGCCTTCCCTGCCCTCCCCTCGCGCGGGCCTCCTTCTCCTCCTCCTCCTCCTGGAGTCCGCGGGTCCCTGGGTGCGCCGCTTGGGTTCCTCATCGTAGGTCGGGTCCGTCCCCCTGCCTGGGCTCCTTGCTTGGGTCCTGGCTCTCACCCCTCTGCGCCGCCTCCGTGACCCCGCGCCGCCCTCCCGTCGCCCTCCTCCAGGCCTCCGTCCTTTGCCAGGCCCCCTTGGCCCCGGCCCTGGCCCAGGATTCTCATCGGGGCCACCGCGCCTTTCTGGAAACAGAGGCCTGCCCCTCGCCTGGGCGCATTGCTCTTTCCCGGGCACTGGTCCCGCATCCCGAACCCTCACACCTGGCAGTAGACCTGGGCCTCGAGCCTGCCTCCCCTTGCTGGCACCAGCCCCCCCAGCCACCCTGCCCTGCCCAGCCCAGCCCAGCCCAGCCCTGTCCACTGTCCTGAGCCCCCCCCAGCCCCGCCCCGCCCTGCCCCGCCCCGCCCCGCCCCGCCCAGGCCTTTCGCCCCTGGCTCTGCCTTCCCTGGCCTGGCTCCTGGCCTGAGCCTCTACTGGCCCTTGTGGCTCAGTGCGCCCCTGGGCTTTGACAGCGGGCCCCTTGGCTGGGCCGCCTCCCTGCTCCCCTTAGCTTGCCTGCACTGCCCTGGACTAGTGCCGCCCGCCCGGCCCCTTCCCGGCTTTCCCCTTGCCTGGGCCCTCCTCTAGGTGCCTAGCCTGGGCTCCTTGCTTGGGTCCTGGCCGCACGTCCGGCCCCGCCCCCCTTGAGCGCCCAGCGCGGCCCGCACTGCACTCTTCCCTCCCTTGGCCCCTGTTTGGTCCCTGTCCCTGCCCGGCTCTTTGGCCTGATCCCTTTCCCAGGATGCTCCCTTGGCCTCCCGGCCCTGCGGGCTCCCTAGGGGACAAGGTAGCCCTGCCCCTTGCCTGGGCCCTTTGCCCTCTCTCTGCCCGCCAGCTCCCCAGGCCTGGGCCCCCCCACCCCAGCCCTCCCACCCCACGGCAGTGGACCCGGGCCTTGAGCCTACCTCCCCCTGGCCCCTGGCCTCCCCTGCCGTCCCTCCCCAGCCCTGTTCACTTCCCCTGAGACCCGGCCTTGGCACCCCCCCACCCCACACCAACCCCATGGCTCTCCATTCTAGGGCCTGGCTCCTTGCTTGAGCCCAGGCCCCCCTGCTGGAGGACCCTGTCCCTGTGCCAGCATCTCTGCCCTCATGCGTGGGCCCACACCTGTACCTCCCCTCTATTCCCCTGGTGCCTTGTAGCCTTGCAGAGCCCCGGACCCTCCCCTCCCCTGCTTGCCCCTAGCCTGGGCTCCTCGATTGGGTCCTGGCTCTCCCTGCACCCCCTCTTGGAACCCCTGCATCCCCTCCCGGGGCCCTCTCTAGTTAGGCCCTCGTTGGTTCCCGGTCCCTTTCTGAGGATCTGCTCCCCTGGGGCAGCCCAGTGGAATTGGCCGGCCTGTGCGTCCTGCAGGCTCCCTACTGGAAACAGAGCCCCGCCCCTGGCCTGGGCCCCCTTGGCTGCCCGAACCCTGACACCTGGCAGTGGACGTGGGCCGTGCGCCGCCCTTCCCCCGCGCGATGTCCTTCCTACCCTCCCCTGCCCTCTGGCCTTGCCTGCTTCCCCCTACCCCTACCCCTAGCCCTACCCAGCCGTCCCCAAGCCCGTCCCTTCGCGCTCCAGGCCCCCGAGTCGAGTCGAGTCGCCCTGGCGTGGCGTGGTGTCTTAGCTGGGGGCCCCTTGCTTGGGCCCCCTACCTCGCTCCCCTCCGTGCCCCTTGCGCCGCCCCTTGCGCTCCGCCCCGCTGTCCCCTCATCCTTGCGCCGCCCCTTCGTCGCCTTCCCTGCCCTCCCCTGGCGCGGGCCTCCTTCTCCTCCTCCTCCTCCTGGAGTCCGCGGGTCCCTGGGTGCGCCGCTTGGGTTCCTCATCGTCGGTCGGGTCGGTCCCCCTGCCTGGGCTCCTTGCTTGGGTCCTGGCTCTCACCCCTGTGCGCCGCCTCCGTGACCCCGCGCCGCCCTCCCGTCGCCCTCCTCCAGGCCTCCGTCCTTTGCCAGGCCCCCTTGGCCCCGGCCCTGGCCCAGGATTCTCATCGGGGCCACGGCGCCTTCCTGGAAACAGAGGCCTGCCCCTCGCCTGGGCGTATTGCTCTTTCCCGGGCACTGGGTCCCGCATCCCGAACCCTCACACCTGGCAGTAGACCTGGGCCTCGAGGCTGCCTCCCCTTGCTGGCACCAGCCCCCCCAGCCACCCTGCCCTGCCCAGCCCAGCCCAGCCCAGCCCAGCCCTGTCCACTGTCCTGAGCCCCCCCAGCCCCGCCCCGCCCTGCCCCGCCCCGCCCCGCCCCGCCCAGGCCTTTCGCCCCTGGCTCTGCCTTCCCTGGCCTGGCTCCTGGCCTGAGCCTCTACTGGCCCTTGTGGCTCAGTGCGCCCCTGGGCTTTGACAGCGGGCCCCTTGGCTGGGCCGCCTCCCTGCTCCCCTTAGCTTGCCTGCACTGCCCTGGACTAGTGCCGCCCGCCCGGCCCCTTCCCGGCTTTCCCCTTGCCTGGGCCCTCCTCTAGGTGCCTAGCCTGGGCTCCTTGCTTGGGTCCTGGCCGCACGTCCGGCCCCGCCCCCCTTGAGCGCCCAGCGCGGCCCGCACTGCACTCTTCCCTCCCTTGGCCCCTGTTTGGTCCCTGTCCCTGCCCGGCTCTTTGGCCTGATCCCTTTCCCAGGATGCTCCCTTGGCCTCCCGGCCCTGCGGGCTCCCTAGGGGACAAGGTAGCCCTGCCCCTTGCCTGGGCCCTTTGCCCTCTCTCTGCCCGCCAGCTCCCCAGGCCTGGGCCCCCCCACCCCAGCCCCCCCACCCCACGGCAGTGGACCCGGGCCTTGAGCCTACCTCCCCCTGGCCCCTGGCCTCCCCTGCCGTCCCTCCCCAGCCCTGTTCACTTCCCCTGAGACCCGGCCTTGGCACCCCCCCACCCCACACCAACCCCATGGCTCTCCATTCTAGGGCCTGGCTCCTTGCTTGAGCCCAGGCCCCCCTGCTGGAGGACCCTGTCCCTGTGCCAGCATCTCTGCCCTCATGCGTGGGCCCACACCTGTACCTCCCCTCTATTCCCCTGGTGCCTTGTAGCCTTGCAGAGCCCCGGACCCTCCCCTCCCCTGCTTGCCCCTAGCCTGGGCTCCTCGATTGGGTCCTGGCTCTCCCTGCACCCCCTCTTGGACCCCCTGCATCCCCTCCCGGGGGCCCTCTCTAGTTAGGCCCTCGTTGGTTCCCGGTCCCTTTCTGAGGATCTGCTCCCCTGGGGCAGCCCAGTGGAATTGGCCGGCCTGTGCGTCCTGCAGGCTCCCTACTGGAAACAGAGCCCCGCCCCTGGCCTGGGCCCCCTTGGCTGCCCGAACCCTGACACCTGGCAGTGGACGTGGGCCGTGCGCCGCCCTTCCCCCGCGCGATGTCCTTCCTACCCTCCCCTGCCCTCTGGCCTTGCCTGCTTCCCCCTACCCCTACCCCTAGCCCTACCCAGCCGTCCCCAAGCCCGTCCCTTCGCGCTCCAGGCCCCCGAGTCGAGTCGAGTCGCCCTGGCGTGGCGTGGTGTCTGAGCTGGGGGCCCCTTGCTTGGGCCCCCTACCTCGCTCCCCTCCGTGCCCCTTGCGCCGCCCCTTGCGCTCCGCCCCGCTGTCCCCTCATCCTTGCGCCGCCCCTTCGTCGCCTTCCCTGCCCTCCCCTCGCGCGGGCCTCCTTCTCCTCCTCCTCCTCCTGGAGTCCGCGGGTCCCTGGGTGCGCCGCTTGGGTTCCTCATCGTCGGTCGGGTCGGTCCCCCTGCCTGGGCTCCTTGCTTGGGTCCTGGCTCTCACCCCTCTGCGCCGCCTCCGTGACCCCGCGCCGCCCTCCCGTCGCCCTCCTCCAGGCCTCCGTCCTTTGCCAGGCCCCCTTGGCCCCGGCCCTGGCCCAGGATTCTCATCGGGGCCACGGCGCCTTCCTGGAAACAGAGGCCTGCCCCTCGCCTGGGCGTATTGCTCTTTCCCGGGCACTGGGTCCCGCACCCCGAACCCTCACACCTGGCAGTAGACCTGGGCCTCGAGGCTGCCTCCCCTTGCTGGCACCAGCCCCCCCAGCCACCCTGCCCTGCCCAGCCCAGCCCAGCCCAGCCCAGCCCTGTCCACTGTCCTGAGCCCCCCCAGCCCCGCCCCGCCCTGCCCCGCCCCGCCCCGCCCTGCCCCGCCCCGCCCCGCCCCGCCCAGGCCTTTCGCCCCTGGCTCTGCCTTCCCTGGCCTGGCTCCTGGCCTGAGCCTCTACTGGCCCTTGTGGCTCAGTGCGCCCCTGGGCTTTGACAGCGGGCCCCTTGCCTGGGCCGCCTCCCTGCTCCCCTTAGCTTGCCTGCACTGCCCTGGACTAGCGCCGCCCGCCCGGCCCCTTCCCGGCTTTCCCCTTGCCTGGGCCCTCCTCTAGGTGCCTAGCCTGGGCTCCTTGCTTGGGTCCTGGCCGCACGTCCGGCCCCGCCCCCCTTGAGCGCCCAGCGCGGCCCGCACTGCACTCTTCCCTCCCTTGGCCCCTGTTTGGTCCCTGTCCCTGCCCGGCTCTTTGGCCTGATCCCTTTCCCAGGATGCTCCCTTGGCCTCCCGGCCCTGCGGGCTCCCTAGGGGACAAGGTAGCCCTGCCCCTTGCCTGGGCCCTTTGCCCTCTCTCTGCCCGCCAGCTCCCCAGGCCTGGGCCCCCCCACCCCAGCCCCCCCACCCCACGGCAGTGGACCCGGGCCTTGAGCCTACCTCCCCCTGGCCCCTGACCTCCCCTGCCGTCCCTCCCCAGCCCTGTTCACTTCCCCTGAGACCCGGCCTTGGCACCCCCCCACCCCACACCAACCCCATGGCTCTCCATTCTAGGGCCTGGCTCCTTGCTTGAGCCCAGGCCCCCCTGCTGGAGGACCCTGTCCCTGTGCCAGCATCTCTGCCCTCAGGCGTGGGCCCACACCTGTACCTCCCCTCTATTCCCCTGGTGCCTTGTAGCCTTGCAGAGCCCCGGACCCTCCCCTCCCCTGCTTGCCCCTAGCCTGGGCTCCTCGATTGGGTCCTGGCTCTCCCTGCACCCCCTCTTGGACCCCCTGCATCCCCTCCCGGGGGCCCTCTCTAGTTAGGCCCTCGTTGGTTCCCGGTCCCTTTCTGAGGATCTGCTCCCCTGGGGCAGCCCAGTGGAATTGGCCGGCCTGTGCGTCCTGCAGGCTCCCTACTGGAAACAGAGCCCCGCCCCTGGCCTGGGCCCCCTTGGCTGCCCGAACCCTGACACCTGGCAGTGGACGTGGGCCGTGCGCCGCCCTTCCCCCGCGCGATGTCCTTCCTACCCTCCCCTGCCCTCTGGCCTTGCCTGCTTCCCCCTACCCCTACCCCTAGCCCTACCCAGCCGTCCCCAAGCCCGTCCCTTCGCGCTCCAGGCCCCCGAGTCGAGTCGAGTCGCC
Organism: Callospermophilus lateralis; assembly: GCF_048772815.1. Taxonomy (NCBI): domain Eukaryota; kingdom Metazoa; phylum Chordata; class Mammalia; order Rodentia; family Sciuridae; genus Callospermophilus; species Callospermophilus lateralis. The sequence continues at coordinate 25,168,219 of NC_135305.1, read as the reverse complement.
CTGGCGTGGCGTGGTGTCTGAGCTGGGGGCCCCTTGCTTGGGCCCCCTACCTCGCTCCCCTCCGTGCCCCTTGCGCCGCCCCTTGCGCTCCGCCCCGCTGTCCCCTCATCCTTGCGCCGCCCCTTCGTCGCCTTCCCTGCCCTCCCCTCGCGCGGGCCTCCTTCTCCTCCTCCTCCTCCTGGAGTCCGCGGGTCCCTGGGTGCGCCGCTTGGGTTCCTCATCGTCGGTCGGGTCGGTCCCCCTGCCTGGGCTCCTTGCTTGGGTCCTGGCTCTCACCCCTCTGCGCCGCCTCCGTGACCCCGCGCCGCCCTCCCGTCGCCCTCCTCCAGGCCTCCGTCCTTTGCCAGGCCCCCTTGGCCCCGGCCCTGGCCCAGGATTCTCATCGGGGCCACGGCGCCTTCCTGGAAACAGAGGCCTGCCCCTCGCCTGGGCGTATTGCTCTTTCCCGGGCACTGGGTCCCGCACCCCGAACCCTCACACCTGGCAGTAGACCTGGGCCTCGAGGCTGCCTCCCCTTGCTGGCACCAGCCCCCCCAGCCACCCTGCCCTGCCCAGCCCAGCCCAGCCCAGCCCAGCCCTGTCCACTGTCCTGAGCCCCCCCAGCCCCGCCCCGCCCTGCCCCGCCCCGCCCCGCCCCGCCCAGGCCTTTCGCCCCTGGCTCTGCCTTCCCTGGCCTGGCTCCTGGCCTGAGCCTCTACTGGCCCTTGTGGCTCAGTGCGCCCCTGGGCTTTGACAGCGGGCCCCTTGCCTGGGCCGCCTCCCTGCTCCCCTTAGCTTGCCTGCACTGCCCTGGACTAGTGCCGCCCGCCCGGCCCCTTCCCGGCTTTCCCCTTGCCTGGGCCCTCCTCTAGGTGCCTAGCCTGGGCTCCTTGCTTGGGTCCTGGCCGCACGTCCGGCCCCGCCCCCCTTGAGCGCCCAGCGCGGCCCGCACTGCACTCTTCCCTCCCTTGGCCCCTGTTTGGTCCCTGTCCCTGCCCGGCTCTTTGGCCTGATCCCTTTCCCAGGATGCTCCCTTGGCCTCCCGGCCCTGCGGGCTCCCTAGGGGACAAGGTAGCCCTGCCCCTTGCCTGGGCCCTTTGCCCTCTCTCTGCCCGCCAGCTCCCCAGGCCTGGGCCCCCCCACCCCAGCCCCCCCACCCCACGGCAGTGGACCCGGGCCTTGAGCCTACCTCCCCCTGGCCCCTGACCTCCCCTGCCGTCCCTCCCCAGCCCTGTTCACTTCCCCTGAGACCCGGCCTTGGCACCCCCCCACCCCACACCAACCCCATGGCTCTCCATTCTAGGGCCTGGCTCCTTGCTTGAGCCCAGGCCCCCCTGCTGGAGGACCCTGTCCCTGTGCCAGCATCTCTGCCCTCAGGCGTGGGCCCACACCTGTACCTCCCCTCTATTCCCCTGGTGCCTTGTAGCCTTGCAGAGCCCCGGACCCTCCCCTCCCCTGCTTGCCCCTAGCCTGGGCTCCTCGATTGGGTCCTGGCTCTCCCTGCACCCCCTCTTGGACCCCCTGCATCCCCTCCCGGGGGCCCTCTCTAGTTAGGCCCTCGTTGGTTCCCGGTCCCTTTCTGAGGATCTGCTCCCCTGGGGCAGCCCAGTGGAATTGGCCGGCCTGTGCGTCCTGCAGGCTCCCTACTGGAAACAGAGCCCCGCCCCTGGCCTGGGCCCCCTTGGCTGCCCGAACCCTGACACCTGGCAGTGGACGTGGGCCGTGCGCCGCCCTTCCCCCGCGCGATGTCCTTCCTACCCTCCCCTGCCCTCTGGCCTTGCCTGCTTCCCCCTACCCCTACCCCTAGCCCTACCCAGCCGTCCCTAAGCCTGTCCCTTCGCGCTCCAGGCCCCCGAGTCGAGTCGAGTCGCCCTGGCGTGGCGTGGTGTCTGAGCTGGGGGCCCCTTGCTTGGGCCCCCTACCTCGCTCCCCTCCGTGCCCCTTGCGCCGCCCCTTGCGCTCCGCCCCGCTGTCCCCTCATCCTTGCGCCGCCCCTTCGTCGCCTTCCCTGCCCTCCCCTCGCGCGGGCCTCCTTCTCCTCCTCCTCCTCCTGGAGTCCGCGGGTCCCTGGGTGCGCCACTTGGGTTCCTCATCGTCGGTCGGGTCGGTCCCCCTGCCTGGGCTCCTTGCTTGGGTCCTGGCTCTCACCCCTGTGCGCCGCCTCCGTGACCCCGCGCCGCCCTCCCGTCGCCCTCCTCCAGGCCTCCGTCCTTTGCCAGGCCCCCTTGGCCCCGGCCCTGGCCCAGGATTCTCATCGGGGCCATGGCGCCTTTCTGGAAACAGAGGCCTGCCCCTCGCCTGGGCGCATTGCTCTTTCCCGGGCACTGGGTCCCGCATCCCGAACCCTCACACCTGGCAGTAGACCTGGGCCTCGAGGCTGCCTCCCCTTGCTGGCACCAGCCCCCCCAGCCACCCTGCCCTGCCCAGCCCAGCCCAGCCCAGCCCTGTCCACTGTCCTGAGCCCCCCCAGCCCCGCCCCGCCCTGCCCCGCCCAGGCCTTTCGCCCCTGGCTCTGCCTTCCCTGGCCTGGCTCCTGGCCCGAGCCTCTACTGGCCCTTGTGGCTCAGTGCGCCCCTGGGCTTTGACAGCGGGCCCCTTGCCTGGGCCGCCTCCCTGCTCCCCTTAGCTTGCCTGCACTGCCCTGGACTAGTGCCGCCCGCCCGGCCCCTTCCCGGCTTTCCCCTTGCCTGGGCCCTCCTCTAGGTGCCTAGCCTGGGCTCCTTGCTTGGGTCCTGGCCGCACGTCCGGCCCCGCCCCCCTTGAGCGCCCAGCGCGGCCCGCACTGCACTCTTCCCTCCCTTGGCCCCTGTTTGGTCCCTGTCCCTGCCCGGCTCTTTGGCCTGATCCCTTTCCCAGGATGCTCCCTTGGCCTCCCGGCCCTGCGGGCTCCCTAGGGGACATGGTAGCCCTGCCCCTTGCCTGGGCCCTTTGCCCTCTCTCTGCCCGCCAGCTCCCCAGGCCTGGGCCCCCCCACCCCAGCCCCCCCACCCCACGGCAGACCTGGGCCTGGAGCCTTCCTCCCCCTGCTGGCACCAGCCCCTCCAGCCACCCTTCCCAGCCCAGCCCTGTCCACTGTCCTGAGCCCCTCTCCCAGCCCCACCCTGGCCTGCCTTGTAGTCTTGCAGGGCCCTGGACCCTCCCCTCTCCTCCCCTGATTGCCCCTAGCCTGGGCTCCTCGATTGGGTCCTGGCTCTCCCTGCACCTCCTCTTGGACCCCCTGCATCCCCTCCCGGGGCCCTCTGTAGTTAGGCCCTCGTTGTTTCCTGGTCCCTTTCTGAGGATCTGCTCCCCTGGGGCAGCCCAGTGGAATTGGCTGGCCTGTGTGTCCTGCAGGCTCCCTACTGGAAATAGAGCCCTGCCCCTGGCCTGGGCCCCATTGGCTCCCCAGGCCTGGTGGTAACCCTATCTCTGGCAGGATTCGAACTGAAGGGCATTACTGTTTTCCCCGTGGCACTGTTACTCTTGATTATGAAAAAGTAGAGTAAATTTATATGGCTTTATCTTTTGTGCTTGGTTTTTTTCCTGTAGACTAAGGGATTCTTCTGAGTGTAAGGGTAACAACTATTGGTTGTTAAGCACATAACATACACCATTTTCCAGAGGAATTTATGGGAGGATTTGGTTCAAATAGAGTGCCTCCCTCTTGTAGCATTTTTTTTTTTAATACATTAAGTACTTCGGAGCATAGGAACAATAATGTAAGATTTTAAACTGGCTTGTGAAGGGCAAGTATGCAATCAAAGGGAATCTGGATGTTTTGTTACTAATCACCTCATGTCTTTCTCTCATTCCTACAATCTGATTTGCTAGTGTTTCTGATTGGCAAAGGAAGGGTGCATCCAGGAGGGAATGGAAGGAGGAGTTTTTGAGTGTTGGGTGGCCAAAATGCAGGTAAATGTAATTGGGCCTTTCCCTCAGTGTCATTCATCTACTGATCAGCTTATATACCCCTTAGGGTATTGCGAGGAGTTTTCAGAGAAGGAACCTTAGGATTTTGGCCTGAGCTACTCAGGCCATAAATCACAGTTGTTCCATACTCCTTCATCCACCTCCACACATTCAAGGAAGATCGGGACTAGGGATACTGTGTACTCATGCCAGTTGCTCTCTGGCCCTGGACAGAAGAGTAGGAAGCGGCTTCAGGTGACCCAACATGCCTGCTCTGTAGTTAACAGGTGATTGTCAGCTTCCTAAGTCTGGAAACGTTTCACCCTAGTCTTGAAGAGTGGCGGCTGCACTAATTGTATTTAAATAGCTGACAGGTGCCCATGATCCTCCAAAATAAAAGAGACAGAAAGATACACATCCAGCAGATATGTGTTGCATCAAGAGGAGCTTACCTCAGTGTGGCCTCCATGGAAACTCCAAGTATGATATCGCTGGTTATTGGTGAGGACTCCTGCTTGAAGTTTGAACATTAGAGAAGCATTCCGAGACGAGCATGTAAAGCAGGGTTTATTGAAAAGACTTCTCCTGTGAGGGGCAAGGGGGCCACAGCTGGTATCCTGGGATCCCAAGAAGCCAGGTGTTCTGCCCATTATATATGTCCTAGGCTTCCTTTTCCCCCCTGCATTCCCCCCTTAAGTTTCTCCTTGCTGTGTACTTGACCTAGTAATGCTTGGTGGGATGGCCAAAAGGTGGGAAACAGGTGGGCGGAATGGGAAGGAAGGTCAGGGTTGAGTAGACAAAAACACATTAACAACCTCAAAGCTCCCTGTAGGGCAGGAAAATTTGTGGGACTATTTACCTTAGCAACAGGTTGGAGCAGGGGCAGATTCTTGATAAGATCCCTCAGGTGATAGTCACCAACTTCCCAGACTCACTCAAAATTGGCCTCCTAGATCCGACCTGACATGATTTACCTATCTACACTGACTGCCTGTCTAATTGTGGCTTCAGCACCCTTGGAAAATCGTTCTTTAACTCCCAGAGTGCTCCTTAAACTCTAATGCCCAAAGGAATCACCTGCTCTTACTTTAGCAGGAGATTCTGATTCAGTAGGTCTGTGGGGAGCCTGAGAGTGCAGTTCCAGCCAGCCCTCAGGTGAAGGCCTCCTCGGAGGGAACAGCTCACAGTCGCCAGTAGACTATAAACTACAGCCAGTGGGACCCAGGCCCACAGGGCAGAAAGTGGGCAGGGAAAGACAGCCTTATCTGTTTTCCATTCACAAACAGGACCCTGTTTCTGGCTGCTGCAGCACACCAACCACCATTGAAAAGAAAGGAAGTGAAGATCTTTGCTTGGTGAGGTGTGAAGGGGTGTGGTTGGAATGAGATGTTAGGCAGGCAAGAAATCACAGACCTCTGCCTCTTGATTCTGCTTTGGATCAGTGAGACACACTAGTCTTCAGCACCCTGATGGTCCAAAATCCACCCTTTCAAATCTTAGGATATACTCTGGGTATTGATGCTGCTGGGAAAGAAAGTTTTATTTTAGGTAGTGAAAATTTCTTTTACATCTCAGTAACATGGTTTTCCTTTCAGTGGCCTTTAGTGATTAATAAATACACTCTACAATTTATCATGATCTCTTACTTAGGTTATGACTTTAGATATTTTTCTCTATTTTCTAAAAACCTTTTTAGAAACTTAGAACATTAATAAACAATGGGTGATCAAGAGTCTGTCTTTTTATATCTAATGGCGTTAAAAGAAATGTAGAGACTGGTATCCAAAACTTTCAATTGCTAATCAAAATTAAAATTAAGTTTCTTCTTTTTTAAATTTTTTATCATTGCAGATGGGCAGAATAACCTTATTTTATTTAATTTTATGTGGTGCTCTGGATCCAACCCAGTGCCTCGCACATGCTAGGCAAGCCTTCTACCACTGAACCACAACCCCTGCCAGTTCTTTGATTCTTGAGGAGACCTTTTTTTCATATTTTACCCTCTGCCTTTCATATTGCCCTCTAGTTTTCTCACTCTAAATAAAACAAGATAAGAGGGAAAATATCAATTTTTCATAAGAAACGATATGCTTTCATTGACAGACATAGTGATAGCTCACTTATGGGATTGTGAATGATAGCAGTGGGATAGTAGCCGGGGCCCAAGGCAGAAACTGGTGCTGGTACAGCTTAAGTTTGAAAATGGCAAGGCAAAAGTTGGGGCTTAACCTGAAGGAAAATGGGCAAAAAAAAGGGCTTTTGTATTCCCATTCTCTGAGTGTTTTGATCTTCTGGTTTACAACTGACTGACTAAATTCATGAAATAACTTCTTCCTTTTTGTTTCTTTTATTTGAAGAGGGGATAAAATGTAATTACGAAAAATTCCCTGGTCTGAGCCTGTTCCTCAGTGGTAAAATGCTTGCTTCACATGCGTGAGGCACTGGGTTTAAACCTTAGCACCACATAAAAGTACATAATAACACTGTGTGTTCATCTACAACTAAATAAATATTTTTTTCAAAAAAAATCCCTCACAATTACTATAATCACTTAATATAAATCTCATTATATTATAGACCAAATGAGGCTGATTTGATTTGAAAAACGTCCTAAAGGTCTAGAAAATGAAGGGTATAGATGGAAAAGATGCCCACACTAAGACACTACTATAGCTGGATATTCCAGGTTCAGTCTGGCCACCACTCCACCTTGTGCCTTTCAACCCAAACAAGGAAGGTGTGAATAGAAATGCGTTTCAGAGACCAAGAAAGTAGAAGCAGGGTGTGGGAACACCCCTGGGGTGCACATGTGGCCTCCAGCAAGGCTCTTCTTCTCTTCTGTACTTTTGCATGCACTGATCTACTGGGACTAGGACCTCATCTGCAGTATCTTAGGGATGGCAAGACCTGATAGGTGCTTGTACAGAAGTCTCCAATCCTATCCATAAAGGAAGTCATTTCTGTGACTTTAAGGATCCTGCTCAGCAACCCTTAGGTAAGTGGATTTGTTCTTGACTATTCCAGGCTTTCCCAAGGTGGGGAATTTCCCCCCACATTGTGGTCCCTTTCCAGGCAGAACTCTAGGACTGGAGAATTCTGCACCTGTTCCCACAGGAGAGAAAAAAAATTAGTTTTATTCACCTTTGTTTTTTGTATGCTTTAAAAATTCATCTATTGACACATATTTACAACAAACATTGAAAGGGTTCATGTTATATCTTCATTCATACAGAGTGCATTGGTCACTTCCACCAACTTGTCTTCCATCTTATCCTCACCCTTTCCTAGACCCTAATAATCCCTACTCTACATTCAAGTAAACTTTTTGTTTATACAATTCTACATTTCAGAGAGAACATAGCATAATTGTAGCTGTTTTCCTAACAACTGCCGAGGTAAGCACTCTGAATATGCATAAGTGAATAATAATGCAGAGTTGTTGACATTGAAGGTAAAAGGATCATTAAACAGAGGAGCCTGTGTTTCTATAAGATGTAAAATATATATGCTTCTAATACTTTTTTAATAACCAATTTCTGATAACTAGGCAACTGTGAGCCATACCTGTAATCATACCTATTAAGGAGCCTGAGGTGGGATGGCTGAGTTTTAGAAAGCCTGGGAAATTTAGGAAGACTCTGTCTCTCAAAGAAAATACCATTAAAGGGGTCTGATGGAAGAACGTGAAAAATTCTTATACATTATGGAGATGTTATAAAGGGCCACAGTTATGCATTTGTTCTTCATTGGGCTTATGCTTCTAGGATAATAAATAATATGGTCATATAAGAATGATTTAACCTTTACAAAGGTTATTTGTTTTACTATGTCTCAGGAACTATTGTTACTTTGCTCATATTTCCTTTTTTCTTTTTCAGCACTGGGAATTGAAGCCAGGTCACTGGAACAAAGCTACATCCCCGGGCTTTTTACCATTTTGAGAGAGGGTCTCCTTCAGTTGCTCACCTGACCTCAAACTTTCATTCCTTCTACCTCAGCCTCCTAGTTGCTGAAATTACAGGTATGTGACACAACTATGCCGGACTGACCTGTGGTTTCTTTCAATCCTAAAACATAATTTTAAAAATCAACAATTTTGTTCTCACTTCACAGATTGAACAGTGTCCACCAGCTGTGCCTTAAAATTTTTAAATTTAAAATGACACTTTAATCTATTAAAGGTTGAGACAAGAATTTAAATCTGAACCGTATTTGTTTATTTGATATTTGAAGTCTATAGCTTTCCATCCCTTTCCCCCGCCCCCAACCTCTCTCTTCCCCTTAGTCCTCATAATTTAGGAATTAATCAGTAGGGAAACAAAACAGGTAGCTCAGAATTCCAGTCAAGACTGGAGAATTGATGTCCATCTTTTCTCCAAACAGGCCTCTCTATGGAGGACTTAGCTGCAGCATTACCTATGGTTTGATTTGGGATAATGAATTAAGCCTTTGTAGAAGCAGAGGTACATGCCCTGAAGAAGCACTGTGAACATGGGATTTCACATATACAAAGGAAACAGAGAGTAGGAAACAGAGAGTCTGGCATATCATAATGAGTAAGCCTTTGTGAAATATTTTAACCTTAATCTATTTAATCTAATTATTTAATTAGTTAATCTAATTAATTACTGATACAAATTAGATTTATTATAATTGCATCCCAGATGATTGCTCTTCCTTTTTTCTTTTTTTAATTTGTTTTTCCCAGATATCCAGGAAAGTGAATATGATTGCTTTTCAGCTGAAGTTATCAGACACAACCTTGTAAGCAATTTGCTGCCAAGAGTACCATCATCACCCAACATAATGAACTCTACCTTGAAATTGTGCAAGAGGGCCATCAGTAAACACCAAATGCTGAGCAGCCACCCAATCCAATCCTTTGCCTCCTCTCCCAGCCTTGCCACTGCCTCTTCTAGAGGACAAAGTCATGGACCATTCACTCCTTGTGAAGCAGGCTCTGGAATCTGCAGAGGTGGCAGTAAGATCCCAGTTGCCTTTGTCACTGAGCTTAGAAAATTCTGGGCATTGGTTCCCCCTTTTCCCCCTTCTGTCCTCAGATGGGAGAACCCTGGTGGGAAAGCCTATATTTCCATTGGAAACTGCTCTCAAGGCCATGAGGACCGCTATATTGGGTATGCCTCCACCTGGACACTTGCTTAGAGCCCACACACCATAGAAGCATCCCTGTTCTACCTTCCTGCCTTTCCAGAACCCTGTGCCCATGACACCAAAGAACTCAAATTCATCCTCAGGAGAGTGCCATGCTGCAAAGCAACCAAGTCACCTGCCCTGGCAGTTTCTGTTGGTCAAATCCGTAGTCTTAGAGACAGGCTCCCCAGAGACATGCAGACTTTTAATCCTGACCCATAACCACCGAGTCCTAGTAGTACTGAGTGGTCAGACTGGTAGATTTTATTTCAACTTCTGTTGCCGAAAAATGTAAGATGTATCACTTACCAAAGTCTCCTTGTTTACTTTCTAACAGGCAATTGATGTTATTTTTAGAGACCCTCATAAATATTTGATTCCATGGCTCAACAGGAGACAGAATGAAGAGAGAAGAGAGGATGTAGGAGTGCTACAAGGGATGGGAGACAGAGCTCCGATTCTGAGCTGTGCTGTGGACTTCACATCAGAGCCTTAGAGAAGGTCTCCTTTGGTGCACAGAGGTGTGTAAAGTATCCAGGGAAAGGAATGCAAAGGAGTCCCAAATGTTGGCCTCAAACGAATCTTTCCAAGTATAAGAAAGAATGTATGGAATGGCAGGAGTTCCTTAGCTGGGAAGTCTGTCTCTTTGCACAATATTTGTATCCAGTTTAATACCAACCAGGGAGAGGAGGTCATGGAAGGCAGAATGTCTGCCTCTGGTCCCAGGATCCCTGTGGTAATAATTTAACATATATAGAAAATGTACAAATGTCTCTATTTAAACAATTTATTTCTTGATGAAAAGGGGTATACAAAAGAAAAACTGTAAAACATCTAGATGAAATTTTGAAAGACATACTTTCTTTTACTTGATATTTGCTGAAAAAAAAATTATATAAAACTAACCTTATAAAAACATCCTAAAAGCAGAAAGATTTTAAATACTTTTTATGTAGAATATGTAATTTTAAAATATTTTTTTCAGTTGTAGATGGACACAACGCCTTTATTTATTTCTCTTTATGTGGTGCTGAGGATCAATCCCAGGGCCCCACCCATGTTAGGTGAGCACTGTACCTCTGAGCCACATCCCCAGCCGAACAGGAAATGTATTATTTTATGGATAAAACCTAAGTGCCTTCTTTTGGGGTTGTTAAAAATGAAAGAGATTAAAATAAGCTCAAAAGCACAAAGTGGAATTGAAAAGCACGATTTTATTACTTTTGTCTTCAGGAACAGACAGTGAACACACGCAGGTTATACACAAGGGATAAAGAAAATTAGCAATCTGATCAAAAAGCAAAAGAGATTTCAGACTGAATGTCTCTCAAAATCACACAGCAACTGACCCATAAAGAGAGACTTTCAGAAATTAGAAAAGACTGGACAGGCAGCCATCAGCACCAGAGCAAACCTCTACAGAGCCACAAAGATCCTGGCAAATGTCAGAGTACTGGGTCATTCCAAGTGTTTGCCAGGAATGTGTGCATGCCGTACTGCACACCACTATTGGAAAGTAAATGCTGCATTCACCCTAAAGAACAATCTGGCAAGTATCGGTAAAATTAAGGTCATTCACTTTTTATGGAACAATTCTATTGATGGTCACCTGCCCTAGAGAAATTCTCCCACAGGTTCATAGAGACAATTATGTGTGGTTATGCGGGACAGCAGAATATGAATGTCCACTGCAGGACAATGGAGAGTTAAGGTGTGATCAGAGGCTACAATGTCAGAGTTTAAAGCAGCAGATGAAATGTACACAAAAAGATCCTAGTAACTTGGAGATGGGGAGTTTGAGTGCTGATTAGTGGTAGAGTGCTTGCCGGCATGCATGAAGCCCTAGAGTCAATACCCAATGCTACCAAAAAAAAAAAAAAAAAAGAATGAAAGAAAGAAAAAAAAAACAGAAAATGTTAAAATTTCTTCTAAATACAATTGGGTATGTCCCCTGAAACTTTTCACATCAATTAAAAATATAATCACCTGAAGAATGAATCATGCCTCTTCCTACAACTTGTCAGAGGTGATCTGTGAAAATGGTTTACTATTGTCTTGATACAAAAAGCTCCACAAAATCGTGCAAATCAAGGGGTTCAAATTTTTGTGTTCACTTTTAGAACACAAACTGCCAAGGCCATCAAGGATATGCATATCCAAATGGCCAAACACTATCTGAAAGTTGTGTAAAGAATCAATGTGACTGGGCATAGTGGTTCTTGCCTGTAATCCCAGCAGTTCGAGACTGAGACAGCAGGATTCCATGTTCCAGGCCACCCTTGGAAACCTAATGAGACCTTATATAAATTAGTGAGACCCTGTCTCAAAATAGAAAGTTGAAAGGAACCTGGGAATAAACTCAGTAGTAAATACTCCTAGATTCACTCATCAATAACCAAAAAAATAAAAATAATAAAATAACATTGTGTGCCATTCCACTGTTAAAATGTGGTTGGTGTGTCCAGGCCAAACAGAGGGGCTGACATAGGTCCATTGACCCAAAAAAAAATTGCTGAATTTTGGCAGACATGCTTACATATGAAGAAAATAATGCTGAACTTGAGAGTTTAGATGTGGATTTTCTGGTCATTGAATGTTTCCAGATGAACAAAGAACTCAAGAGCATTTACAGAGCTCCTGGCCAGATTAAGCCATACATGATCTCCACCTGCCATATTCAGATGATTCTTATTCCTAAACCAAAAGAAGAAAATGAACTCACACATACACACACACACACACACACACACAGACAGACACGTATTCAAAAAGAAGAAGACAAAGAGGAAGAAGAAGAGGAAAAGGAAAAGGCAGAAGAAGAAGAAGAAGTAAGGAAAGAAAGACGAAAAGAGGGAGGGAGGAAGTGTGGGGGTGGGGGGATAATAAAATGTTCTTAAATTGCTGAGGCTGGCCTTGAACTTTCAAATCTTCCTGCTGCAGCCTCCTCAGTCACTCTGATTACAGATGTGCTCCATCAGGTCTGACTAAATAAACATTTCAATAAAATAGAAATGGGAGGAATTGCAATGAAAGTAGAGAGGGTAGGTAAAGGAGAACAACTCAGGATAGAATCTACATATTTATATTAAAAAGTTGAGGCTCCTGAAAAAGACACTATACATAATGTGGCCTTAATTCCATTCATTTGCACTTTGGACAGAAAAATCAGAGGAAATTTAGATACCTTTTGATGCAGGAAATCTAGACATAGATTACAAAAATTACAATTCTAAATAGCCATAGGACTCTCTTTTTCTCAACACAACCTGCTCCCCTTACTCGTTTCACTACTTAACTATGTATGCTTGAAAATTTAGCTTTTCCATCCAGCTCCAGGATGAATTAGCTTATGGGCTTAAGAGTATGATGCAGCACCACTGAGTCTGGTCTCTAAAACCAGCCAGTCCGTATGCAGAGAACTAGCTAGGTTTAGTGACCCTTTCAGGCAATCCCAAAGAAGCAAGAGACTGAGGGAAGAAAAACAGATGTTTGAGGCCATCCTAGGCAACATAGCCAGATCTTATCTCAAACACAAGATAAAAAGGGCTGAGAGGAAGCTTAGTGGTAAAGTCTAACATTCAATCATGAGAATCATCAAAAAACAAATAAAATAAATAAGTGCAGAATTAGACCCAGTAATTGCATGGTTTTGATTTTTTTTAGAGTCTCTCTGAGTTGCTTTGCACGTTGCCCTTGCTGAGTCTGGCTTTGAATTCAAGACTGTCCTGCCTTGACCTCCCAAGCCACTGGGATTACAGAGGTACACCACTATGCCTGGTTAATTTGTCTATGTTTATCTGAAATAGAGAAAGAATTTTTAGAGTGAATTGAAACTAGAAAGAACTAGAGCCCCACTTCTGTCCTACCTCATCCACCCATCCTTTCCCTAATTTAACCAAAACCAAGGAATTTCCAAAATGCCTTCAGGATTGGTCCATTTGCACCTTAATCCTATCAGGTTCTTCAATCAATTTATGATGCAAATGAATGTCCCTCCCACATGATTGGGTATGATTTCTGAGGTCAGCTACAGGACAGAACAGTATGCAAAACTGCAGTCCATACCAGACTGAATGAGTTACTCCTTCTCCTAAGCCAGGTACACACCTTGGCATGGTAGGAAAGCTGAAGCTATGGCAGTCTGTCTGTCAACCTGGGGACCATTGACTCTTAGGAGATCTTATCTAGAGCCCCACCTTCTCCCAGGCCTGAACCCAGAAAAGGCATGGGCCTGGGCACTGGATAATTTTCCTGCACTGAGCTGCCACTCTTGCCAGTGTCTCCAGAGCTGCCAAGATGTGAATTTTCCAGTAAGCCAACTGTGTCACTGGGCTTACACAGAGCTGGGAGCTGTCTGGGGAACTGAGGTAGTGTACTAACAGAGTATGTTGTTACATAGGAGCAGGGAGTTCAGATGGACCAGCACCGAGTTCAAGATCTTAGGATCCAGCAGCCAGTGGCTGAAACCTCTCAGGAGCTCTAGTCACCTCAAGAAGAGGCAAGCACTACCACAAGTGGGGCACAATGAGCCCTGAACCTCCCAGGAGGTGCCAGTGCCTGTGCAATTGGACTGACACTAACTCAAGCTGTCTCCTGGAGCCCAGGTGGTCTCTGGAAGCTGCTGAAAACCAAAGTTTACATTCCAGAGGAACCAAGAAAGGAAAGGAACTCCATATTGAGGATGCCTTGAAGTACAATGACCTTCAGCCAAAGCCCTAGAAAGAGCCTGACAGACTCCAGTGGAGACCCTCATACTGTCCCTGTGGACTCATGCACTGGGACTGGGCCCTGCATGCCTAGGAGCCTTGAAGTCTTGGCTGTGCTGATAATCCCTTAGTTTGTTCTTTCTCTCCTGAATGATTTAAAGGTTCTTGAATAAGAAAAACTCTTTCTGTAATTAATTTGTTAAGGAACTCTTCTTTTAGATGGACTGAGAATTCTCATAGTTTCTAATCGGATTAAATTTTTCATGATGATTAAAGCCATTCCTTTATTCACTGCTTATCTGTGGATCTTGAGGGGGTGAGTAGAGGGTCAGGATGGGAAGCTGTATACATAGGTCTGGGGCAGGAAGGAGATAATTACCCAGGTCAGAGCTGTGTCCTGAACCAATGGGAATCTCTGGAGATATGAGGGTAGTGTGGTCACAGAATTTGTAGATGGGTGGCCACTTGCTGGTGTTTCTTCAAAACTTAATGTGACCTTCCAGAGGAGGGTAGAGAATCGGCATCAATAAGTATCCTTTAAATGGTCTACAGTTACTTTCTTATTAACTAAGATAGGACACCAAAATGAAATCTCTAGTCTTGGGCCTCTGAGTTGACAACCATGGGATCCAAGACATCAGCTCTAGGTCAGACATGTCCATGCAGTGACAGAATCCTGCTCTGGTGAGTTGTGTCCAGTGTAAGAGACTTCATAGATTGTACTTCAAGATCCACCAAAACTGAAGGCTTGTATGTGGGGTCACATGCCTAATGTCAGTTTGCTCAGGTGGCTTTAGCAAACTATCATCAGCAGAGTATCCTGATGTGTACCCATAGTCCAAGCTACACAGGAGACTGAGACAGGAACATTGCTTGGGCCCAGAACTTTGAAGCCACCCTGGGCAACAGAACAAAAACCTGTCTCAAAAAATAAAAAAATAAATTATACTGGGCTGAGCTTCAAGGAATGTAAATGCCTTCCTTAGCATGGACATGGACTTTTAAACTTTCCTGTTCCCTGAAATACAATAGGTTTTAAAATGAGGGGATTTGGATTTAGAGGGGCCTAGGTGCTAGGTCATACTGAACAGTAGGATCAAGCCTGTTTGCCTTGTTTTTCTCATCAGTTTAATTGAGTGTCAATTGTCCACGGCAGGAAATGGTAGTAGAGGTCAAAGTGGAGTTGGAGTATTTATGTTGTTATAGTTAAGGCTTTGTCCCGGGGTTTCATAAATTAACTTCCAGACCACTCATGTATAATCAAATCAAGACTTTATTGTAGCACACTAGTGGCCACTGACCAGAACATATAACTATTCCCCTGATCATCTCAGAACAAATGCAAGGACACTCTTTATAAACCTGAAAACCACAAAAAGGACATTTTGAGGGTGTAGCCAATACAAGTAAGCCAAGTTACAGAAGTGGGAGAGTGCAGTCAGGCGGAGGAATGTGTAGTCAATCTTCAGTAGCCCAGTTACCTCTGTTACAGAAACAGAGCCCCGTTACACTAGTTATAGATAATTCCTTGTTCTTAAAGGTAGCAAAGGAAAAGAACATCTTACCCTGATCATGACCCTTCTATTTGGCATGATTGTTTTACAAAATGTAGTGACGAAACAAAATGGAGTCACGTTGGCTTGACTATCACAATGTGATTCAGATACAGAGACAGGATTCTAATGGAATCATCCTTTCTTCTAAAAACCTAAAGTGTAAATCAGTTTTTCTTCCTCTTCTTCTCCTCATTGATATTCTTGCACCCTGGGGACAAGTAGAGGATCAGACACCACAATAAAGAAAGGAGGCTGGATGTAGTGGTCCAGGCCTGTAATCCCAGGGATTGGAAGTCTGAGGAAGGAGGAAAACAAGTTCAAGGTCATTGACAGTAAAATAAGGAGTCTCTCTCTCTCTCTCTCTCTCTCTCTCTCTCTCTCTCTCTCTCTCACAGACACCCACACACACAAACACACGGAGATGTAGTTGAGTTTAGAGATAAGGCTCTTGGAACCTGCACCACCAAGGGTGGGGGGGAAACACAATGTGTCATGACCACATATGTCACAGTGCAAAGTTTTCAGACCTTGTGAAATGTTATGTTTTACAAATGTAGTTGTACAAAAGGACATCTTTTCATTTTTGAGACCCTTCCATTGCTTTTACACACACACAAACCATGCCTACTAAAATATTGAGCATTGTAATAATGTACTTTCCTTTGGTTAAATTTACATAAAATTAGAACTCTCTAAAAATCTTTATGCTTTCAGTATTGAAAATGATGGGAAGAAATACAAAACATAGCACATGATAAAAAACTTTATGTGGGCAAAAATAAAATAATAGATAAAAAAGAAAGAAACTGGCATTTAAAAGTGTTGGGGTTTATTTGTTTTGTTTTTTGTTTTTTGTTTTTCTCTTGGAACCTGGGTTTGAACCTGGGGCACTTTAGCACTGAGCTACATCTCCTGCTTTTTTTATATTTGAAGAGATTCTCACTAAGTTGCTTGTGGCCTCATTAAATTACTGAGGATAGCCTGGAACTTGTGATCCTCTTTTCTCAACATCCTGAGTAGCTGGAATTACAGACATTTTAGGGGGTGATAATTGGCAGTTGCATAGAAGTAGTACACAAAGCTGGTAGACTTTCTCAGTCACGAACACTATTTCAAAATATTACATTTAGATGAATGGTGATTTAAAAAAATTAAGGCATGACACTCCTTGGAGATTCATTTTCTATATGGTATTGTTTTTCTGAAATACAATCAAAGTCACATGATCTTGAATTAAAAATGCTCCATAAAAAAAATCTCTGTTGGATATGTTTGAGAGAAAGAAGTCACAGTGTCATTTTTATTGTCACAATTTTTGTTCACTATGGTCCAAGTAGAAGTAGTTCTTATCATTAGGAACCTAAAAATGTACATAAAACTAAACACTCCTTCACAAACTTGCATCTTAACAATGCATGTGGGCCAAGCGAACTCTGCTTTGGAGTGGGTTTATAACTTGGCCCTTCTAGAGACAGAGCCCCACCCGCTGCTAACACAAATCGCTAGGATACCAGATAGGGCTCACCCACCCAATAGGCAAAGTGTCTAGTGCCTTATAAAGTGTCTAGGGTCCTACAAAATTTCTTTTGAAACTGAAAGGAAAATAATAATAATATAACATTTGATATATAATATCAACATTTTCATAAAACAATAGTGAGAGGCAATAATTTTTAAATTAATGTATTGATGAGTTTTTAGTTCAGGAATGAGTACCTTAAGATACAAGTGTGCCAGGGGATAAGGGTCATGGTGGGCTCCTGCAAGAGGCAGGGGACCACAGGTGTGTTCCAATTCCCCAGCTTCAGAAAGGCTCAGCATTTGACAAGAAGCACAGGGAGAGGCCAAGTGCTTTGGTCTAAGCTGGTGAATTCACCAGGTAGAAAGGAGTTATCTCCTGACTTAACCTCCACTTAACTGTACTGTGACGTCTTTACTTGTCTTAAATCATGTTTGTATTATTTAAAAGTTTGTCATTTAACAATCCTTAGTAATTTTTGCATCCTTCATAATTTAATAGTTATTATACAATTATGTTTGATATAATTTACATAGATTGTGCAAACTAAAATCTCACTATATTTTTGTAGATTTTGTGACTCTTACTAAATATCTTGCTAAAAAATTCATTAATTAAATTTCATTTCACTAGAATAATTTCCTGGAGGACAAAATAGAGAATGAAAGTGGAATATATGAGATTAAGACAATGAAAGTGGAATATATGAGATTAGAGAATTGATTTTTTCAAATATGTTTTATTAAAGATCCTACATATAATGTATAAAATTGTGTAGCATCATTATCTTTGTTTAGAGATTTAAATTCTACATGATTTCACTTCAACAGGTAGCCGTGTTTTCACTACTATTGACATGTACATATATGTAAAATCCTTAGTCCCTCTACCTCTTGGGATTATAAAGATGATTTAATATGTCCTAGATCCTCTATACAATCTATTCCCTTTTGGTTTCTCAGGATAGCTTTGTTTCTAAGTAAATTCTTTTTATCTTGTACTATGAAAGAATACTAGTTTATTTCTTAATAAAGTTTCTCTTTGTGAGAATAAATCTGAGGAATAAATCCCTAAAAATGGAATTCCTATATCAAAACATTTTATTTAAAATCGTTCAAACACATGGCTATGTTTCATGTTCAAGGAGCCTACCAAATTCATTCAAACAACTGTTTTGAGGAAAGTCTTTCTTCGAACAGTTTAAAATTTTTTTTTCTTAGTTGTACATGGACACAGTATCTTTATTTATTTATTTTTACTTGGCACTGAGGGTCAAACCCTGTGCTTCACATTTGCAAGACAAGTGTGATGACACTGAACCACAACCCCAGCCCTTTGCCAACATTTTAACAACATGGGTTATAATGAAAATTTCTTCTTTTTTATTATAGAAGGAAGCAAATCCAGGAACGCATGCATGCTAGGCAAGTGCTCCACCACTGACCTACATCCCTGAACCCTGTAATGAAAGTTTTTAAGTCTTTCTAATATGTCATTTAAAAGTTTATTTCTTTTAATTTCCTGGTGTCTAACATTAGTGAGACTAGGCTCAACATTGCTACTGATAAACTAGTAGTGTTATTGTGTGTGGGAATTTGAAAAGAGTTCCATAATTTTCATCACTTTTCTAATTGCTTTTGGGTGAATGACATTGATAATATCTAACTATCAAAATTTAGTACTTTCAAAACCTTAAAGCATCCCCTGTTATATACTTTGTTTCCTCTTTGCCATATTCACATCCGATATTTTTTTTGTCCCAAATACTCATCCCAATCTGTTCTCTTGCTGAATTTTCAATTAAGATTTCAAATATTTTACCTCAAAACATCTGTTTATGGCTCATCTTAATACCATAACAGTCAAGGACTCTGGCTACCTAGTGTAATCTGAACTCTCTTTTCCAGATTCCAGGTTCACACTGCCCCCAAGAATCATTACTTTTCTGCTCTAGGAGAAAGATTCATGCAGGGTTTTTTTTTTTTAAAAAAACATTTTTTGTTTTATTTTTCAGTGGGCCTTTATTTATTGATTGCTACGTGGTGCTGAGAATCAAACCCAGTGCCTCACACATGCTAGGCAAGCACTCTGCTACTGAACCACAACCCCAGGCCACTCATGTAGTTTTAAGGCAAGAACACATCAGCAGTCAGAACTGGGTGAAAGTTGGTGGGGAAGGACATCACTGAATATAGCTCTATTGCCAGAAGAAAAGGTCACAGAAAAAAAGATTCAGGAAGAGGAAATTACCTAGAGGTCCAGGAATAAGCAAGGGTCTGGAGCTGCATTGGCAATAGAAGTCACAGCAGTCATCCTGGAGCTTGGGATCTATTGAAGTTGTGTGCAGTATCTGAAAAAGAAATGAGAGAGAGAGAGAGAGAGAGAGAGAGAGAGAGAGAGAGAGAGAGAGAGAGAAGAAGAAGAAGAAGAAGAAGAAGAGGAGGAGGAGGAGGAGGAGGAGGAGGAGGAGGAGGAAAGAAAGAAAGAAAGGGGGGAAGGGAAGAGAAGAAAGAAAGAAGGAAAAGGAAAATAAAGAGAAGGAGGCAGAAAGGAAGACCTTTGGTCTGAAACAAGAATGTCAAACTAAGACTGCATGCAAAAAACTCAAAGTGAAATTTCAACCCCAGAGACCAATACCAAGAACAAATACAACCATAAATGTCAATCCAAGGAATTAACCTTTTATACTTGGAATTAAAAACACAGGGAACTGCCATCTCATGTGTTGATTAAAAACCAAACTGCTTCATTCTCTCATACACTACAGGGTGTACAGTTTCTGATGTAATTTGAAGTCATCCCTCACTTTCCTTCTTAGTCAAATAGAAACTATATATACACAGCTTATTGAATCCACGTTCTTCCCAGAATTATATACTAGAAGACCTTAGCACATTCTAGCATAACAGAATTATTTGCTGTATATTCATTACAATTACTTTATGCACTGTAATGTTTCTTTTTTTCAGTTATTTCACTGGAGCAAAAATTTAGCTACATTTTGATATTTTATATAATACCACTGAGAAACAGTTCTCTGTCTTCTTGAAAAAAATTAATTGCAAAGATAAATTCTGCCATGTGGGACAGGATAGTACAGGCTTGTAATCTCAGTGACCTAAAAAGCTGACACAAGAGAATTACAACTCAAGACAAGGCAGGCAGGGTGGCACACACCTGCAATCCCAGTGGCTGGAGAGGATGATAAAGCAGGATTGTGAGTTCTAAGCCAGCCTCAGCAAATGTGAGGTGCTATACAACTCAGTGAGACCCTGTCTCTAAGTAAAATACAAAATAGGGCTAGGTATGTAGCTCAGTGTTTGAGTACCCTAAGTTCAACCGTAGTATGAAAAAACAATAATCAAGAGAAGGTTCAGCAACTTCATTAGATCATGTCTCAAAACAAGAACTAAAAATTACTGGAGATGTTGTAATGTCGTCAAACCCAAAGTCCCATGATTTCAAGTTCAAATTTCAAAAATGCTAGGAAAAGAAGAGTCCAAGAAGGCCATCTTAAGTAGAATTCCTTGGATACCCCCTAGCAGCACAACCCTCTAGGTGGAATCTTCTGGAGGATCCATACCAATGGGTGAATACCAAGGCCCAAAGTTTGAAGGTCTAGATGCTGAGGTTCTTTGAAAGGCCTTATAGTGAGTGCAGTCAAGTGTGTAGTGGCAGCTGTGACACAGACTCGGGTGGCTTGCCTGGTATTCCCTGGCTGGACTTGGTTTTCTACTCTGGCTTCTTGACTCTTTTGAATCTTGACTGCCTGGGCAAGCTCTGAGTCCCAAGAAACAGAAGGTTGTAGGTGGGTTTGAAATGAAGACAGGCAGAGGTGTCAGTCAACTGCAAGGTGTCAAGGCACCCCTGAAGTAGCCTTGAGGGAAACAGATAACAGGGTAGTACCTTAAGATCATATCTCTACTGGGTTCTCAAGGCTGCTGTGTATCTGCTTGGAGATGCAGTGCATGTAGAACACCCAATACACTGGTGCCCTGGCCACCCACCTCTCCCCAGAAGATGCTGCCAGTCCATCCTGCCAGTAAGTAATGCAAGAACAATGAGAGAGGGCACCCTTAGATCTGGACATGGTGTCTCACCACCCAGAATCCCAAACAGGAGTACACTACACCCAAGAATTTCTCATTTTGGCACAATTTTATTGAGAAAGCAGAAGAAAAATGCACAAGAGCTCTGAAGCCTCCATGGAGGACTAGCAAACACAAGTTTTACTTCTAGGTGATCCCTTCCAAAACACTCCTGCAAACATCTCAGTGCTCTTGGGTCCCAAAGGTTACAGACTCAAGCAGCCTCAGGGAGTCTTGCACAGAAGGGCCCGGATCCACCCCCAGCAGCCTTGGCTTTTCTCCTGGCCTCTGGCAGGGGCAGGGGGAAGAGGACTCTTATAAGAGTCACCACCACCAGAGGTCTTGCCTCTAGACCTCCCTCATCCTTGTACCTGGAGCACAAGGGAGCCCCAGAAGAAGGTTGATGCCGGGGCACCTTCAAGACCCCCGACTTTCCTGGGTGTGCCTGCAGCTTCTTCTGGCCAAGGACACCTGCTCCAGGACAGGAGGCTCTGTGTCCTGGTGCAAGGTGCCGTGTGCTCTGGGAAAGTCATCTTTCCATGACCAATGCCAGAGAAGAGGTCCTTGGGGTGTGGAATGCAGGTTGCTGTGGAAGGCGTGTCTGTCGTAAGAGATAACTTGATGCTGGATGTAGAAGGGCAGTGACTGGGGTCCAGGGTATATTGAGGTCAGGGTTGGAGGCCTCTGGAGACCTGGCTCAATGTATACAGAATTCCAAGCCTGTGGCACACAGCAGGGAAAGTGCTGCTCCATGGTGTTGTGGGCCTCACAGCAGGAACCACCAGTATGTGCGGCTTAGCAGGCAGCAGATTTGGTGTTCTAAAACTCTTCTGGCCTCCAATGAGTTTCTAACCACAGACTGGGAATAAGGGTGGTGCTTGCTTTAATCCTGAAATAAAATCCCACCAGAAAGCTCAATTAATGAGATTAACAGCAATAACAATTATCCATTAGTCACTGTAATAGGAAGTCTTGCTCCATACAAGACACTGAAATATAGACATTTTTCTTCTGTCTTTAGAAGGGTTGTCAACACAATACATGGATAATCACAACATGTTTTGGTTGTGACCTTTTTCCTTCCTGAACTCTGCCTGTGTGATAGAATACTTGTGACCAGGAGTACTTCCAAAAAAACAATATAAACTGGAAAATGAACTTTGGTTTTCAGATATGGTGCCATAATCTGATTGATCTATCACCTCATCCCCAACTCTATCTAATACATAACTTGAGAAATAAAACTCTAGGGCTGGGGATGTGGCTCTAGCGGTAGCGTGCTCGTCTGGCATGCGTGCGGCCCGGGTTCGATCCTCAGCACCACATACACATACAAAGATGTTGTGTCCGCCGAAAACTAGAAAATAAATATTGAAAAATTCTCTCTCTCTCTCCCTCTCTCTCTCTCTCTCTCTCTGTCCCACTCTCTCTTTAAAATAAAAAAAAAAAAAAGAAATAAAACTCTAATGATAATAGGAGGACATGGGGCTCTTTGGAGTAAATTAGGCCACAATCCTTCATAAAAGATATTTATAGCCCATAGAGGAGATGTTGTAAAGAAAATATTTTAAAGATAACTGTCAGTATATTCTAAACACCCAATAGGATGAAGCTAAAAATCCATAATAAAAACAGGAAGTGAAAATTCAAAAATTTATGGAAAGCAAAAAAAAATTCAAATAATTTTCTGATCAAGTAAAATAGCACAAGGGAAAGAAGAATATACATAGATATCTAATAACAAAGAAAACACACCATAACAACATTTATGAGATGAAGTAAAAACAGTGACCAGGAAGGTGTAGTAGTCAGGATTCTCAAGGGGAACAGAATCAAGAGAAAGTATAATTATAAAAAGGGGATTGATTAGATTGGCTTACTTGACCAGAGCTGGAGAGTCCCCAATGGCTGTCTGCAGGCTGTAGAGCTGGAGGAACCAGTAGCTGCATGCACAAGTGGCCGAAGCCCCCGAAACAAGAGAGATCAACAGTGCTCTCCTAGTCTGAACAGAAGCTTATGGAAACTCTGGACAATCAGTGGCATATGAGTCCACTTTAGAGGAGTGAAGAACAAGATTCTGATATCTTCAAATGATGGCAGCAGCAATCAAGAACTGATTCCAGGAGAATCAAGCTTGCATCTGCTGATGCTTCCTTGTTCTCCCACCTTTTATTCCATCCAAGCCGCCATCCTATTGGATGGTGCTGATCAACTTTAGGGAGGGTCTCCACTTCAGTTGTAATTGTGCATGCCAGTCATTCCCAAACACACTCTCATTGACACACCCAAAAGTCTCTTAATCATTGGCATGTCTTAATCCTATCAAGAGAATGAATCAACAAGAACACCAGAACAAATCTACAACTATGACTGGGATTAAATCAGTAATCAAATACAAGGTGAGGCTAGGGATGTAGCTCAGTAGTACAGAGCAATTGCAGGAGTCCCTCCCTGGGTTCAGTGTTCACCACTGGAGGAAAAAAGAAAATCCCAATAAATAAAAGCTCTGAACATAATGGCTTCATCAGTGAATTCCATTAAAGATTTGAAAAGCAGTTAGAGATACATTGCCAATTACTCTGTCTCATTCAAAAAATTGAAAAAGAAAGGGGAAAAGAATTGTAGAACTCAACTCCTAATTCTACCTGCCAGTGGGTTTACAAAGAACCGTCAGTGTGTGAATTCAAGGAATATTTCAATTGTATCAATATTTCATATTTCTGTCAATAATGTGTTTTGCTATTGATGCTGAAAAAGGTGAGCACAAAATAAAGTATTACACTAGGGACTGCTCTTCATTTCTGGTTCTTCCTGATTGCATTTTCACTATTCAACTCTAAATAAATAAAAAATACAAATAAAAAGGAAAACATAAAATTGAAGTACTTCCTTAAAGGTGCATCAAAATCTCTAACACATATCTGGATTATCAGTTTCTCTGGGAATATACTTTGCTTACTGTGTTCTGCCTTTCCTGGAAAAACTCTTTTTAATCTGCAAAGTAAAATATCTCCCGGGTCTATTAAAGGTGTAAAAGTAAGACTTTTGGAATTCACTCTAGGAAATGGAGGAAAGGTTCCAAATGTTCAGGCAACTCTGGGATCAATCTACGTGGATTTTTGGCCCCAGAACAATTACAGAAGTGAAATGAGTTTAAGAATACTTGTAATTAACATTTACCATACATTTATACCTGGAAGGATTAACAGGCAAGCGAGAACCTTGTCTGCCCTCTGTGCAAAGAGAATCCCTAGGACCTGTCCCATATCAGCAAAGAAACCCATAGTACAAAGTATACTGGCATCCAGGAAATCTACCCTTCCTTTCTCAATCTCCAAAACAAATACACAAGTGAAAAACAATTTTTTCCCATAATTTTATTATATAAGGGACAGAAAATTTCATGAAAATCCAAGACAGCATAAATTTCTCACATGATTACTAAACTGAGAAACTTTTAAAAAATATTAATTTATTTTTTTCATTGTAGTTAGAATACCTTTATTTTATCTATTCATATATGGTGCTGAGGATTGAACCCAGGGCCCTGAACATGGTAGGTGGGAACTCTACTGCTGAGCCACAACCCCAGTCCTGAGAAATGTTTTTTTTTTTTTTTTTTAGCACCCTTTTCTTGCAGAGGTTCTTCCATTGCAGCATGTTGGCAGAGACCTCATGGCTCTCAAGTCAAGGGCGAGCAGTGAGCAGTCCAGAGCCCCCATTATTCTAATGTCACTGAGCATGGGTGGGAACCCCAGGCAACATCCTGCAGACTTGAGGTGGTAGCTCATAGCACATAAGAGGGAGACTCTGTAAAGTGTATGGATAATCTGGGGATTCCTCGGTCCAAGGGGCAGACTGGACGCTGATGAGCTGGATTCTCAGAGGCATCCTCTTCTCCTAGGGGTACATGGGGCTATTGGTGGGTCTCACACATCTGTACTGGACAGGCAGGCAGCTGTGTGCCCCTTTCAAGGTACTGTGCAATCTGGGTCCATGGAAGGGTCAGGGCCGGCTGAGAAACCCACAAGGTCTAAAAGGCATTACACAGTTGAAGTCCTGGAGATCCCAAGAAAGGAAGCCCAGCCTGGGATAAAATAAAGCAGAGGCCAGAGCCCAGAATCTGATTTCTTCAGGGCTTGGCAGTGCCTGGGGCCCTGGAGCCTTATCTCCACAATCCCAGACCTCCCACACAGCAGGGCAAATGTTTGTCCTTTGCTGCAGCCTCTCAGAGGAGGAAAAGTTTTCAGGGACCCTTTGTCTGCTAATTTCTACTCTTCTGGGCTCCTCTTGATCTGAACCACAAGATGTAAAGTTGAGGGGAGATAGGATTTCAGGGAAATATTTCTTCGGAAGGCAGGATCTCCTAATCCTAAAGGCCAATCCAATGATCTGGGATGTCAGTGTTCATTTCAGTCGATTTCTTGATTGATAGGTTTAAAACAATTTTTGAAAATTTCAGGATCCCCTCTGCTGATTGTGATGGTCCCCAGCCAAACTACCCTGGTCTCCAAGGAGAAAAACAGAGGGTAGAGGATGATAGAGAGAGAGAGTGAATCAGTTAGCCTGGGAGTGTTTAGGGACACCCAAGTGGGGCACTAAAGATAGAAGGAAACAATTTTGATTTGACTGAAGCCAGGCTCACAGGGTACAAATTTCCCTATAATTAATTAATCCCCTGAACCTGGAGTTCAGGTAGTTTCAGAACTTTATACCCATCGTGTAAGGGGAGGGGCTCAGAAGTTCACAGTGTGCAGAATTCCCATAAAAGCAGTTTTTTCTTTCACTGTTTTGGGCAAGTTAACCCTTCAAGGACAAGGCATGGGGTGGGGGCTGATTCTGTGGTGACACAGCCTCAGTGGGTGGCAAAGCCAAGGGTCAGAGGTCAGGAGTCAGAGGGTGCCCAACAACTTCATCCAGAGCTCTAGCCCCAATCTCATTTCCAGCCCAAGGCTCCCTGGGGGACTTCTCCCTGCCTCCAGGGACTGGCCCTTGGGCATAGCTGCCCACAGCTGATAGGAGCAGGTCCATGGCTTGGCTCACTATGATCTGAAGACTAGAAATAGAGTGGTTTCAAAAACGGAAAGGCAGAGAGATTATTTTTACATTTCATAAATTGTCACCATATGTTATGTGAAATCAGAATAGATGGTTTGCATAACAAAATAAACTCCCCCGTCCTTTAAGCAAATTGTAATCTCTCTTTAGGGAAGAATATAGTAAAAACAAAACAAACAACAACAACAAAAAAGAAAAACACATGTATACTTGTAAAAAGAGTTAAACAAAAAGTTATTTGTTAACAAAATAACAAGCTTATTTCATCAGCAGGGAATAGGGCTTTCCCTGGTCAGGAACAAGGGCAGCTTTAGCGATGGGGCAAGTCTTCTCTGAGATCCTAACTTTAGATCATCCCATTGTTGAGACTTTGCTTTCCAGTGTTGGGGTAAGGTGGTCTTACCTATTGCACCCATGTTTTCTAGACTTTTAATTTTTGTACCAGCATTGAACTCAGGGGAGATTAACCACTGGCCCAAATCTAACCTATTTATTTATTCATTTATTTATACTGGGAATTGAACCTGGGTGCTTAACCACTGAGCCACATCTCAGCCCTTATTAGGTTACATCTTGAGACAGAGACCCACTAAGTTATTAAGGGTTTAGCTAAATTCCTGAGGTTGGCTTTGAACTCACTATCTTCCGGCTTTAGCCTCCTGAGTCACTGGCATTACAGGCATGTGCAACCATGTCCAGCCCTTTTTTTTTTTTTTTTTTTTTTTTGAGACAGGTCTTATAAAGTTGTTTAGGAACTTCCTAAGTTACTGAGGCTGGTCTTGAACTGGTCATGCATCTTCCTCAGCATCCTAAGTCCCTAGGATTACAGATGTGGCCTACCTAGCCTGTTTGCTGTTGTTGTTGTTGTTATTGCTTTGTTTTTTGTTTTTTGTAGTTGGACACATATCTTCATTTTACTGTAGTGCTGAAGATTAAACCCAGCGCCTCACTCATGCTATGCAAGGGCTCTACCACTGAGCCACAACACCAGCACCTGGTCAAGATGATATTGTTCAACGTTTTGCTTTAAGAACTAGGCCACAAAGAAGTCAGGCATTCTGAGGGTAAAATCATGGGTGTTCCTACCTCTAGACACTAGAAATGATAATGGTGGGTCCATTTCCCTTTATAACATAATTTCCTCCTCAAAAAAGTGGAATTTCTGTTTTAAAAACATTCTCACTCACATACATAAGTATCCACACTGAAATGCTTAATCTGTGTTGCCTAATTGGGTTCCTCTTCCACTCTCTCCCCTCAGCTCTGTGCACCTTATGTTCTGTGGTTCTGGGGATCAGAACCGGAGCCTGCAGTGCACCAGGAAAATGCTCAGCCACGTAGCTGGACCCTCAGCTCTCATTTGCTTTCAAATGATCTTATCTTATATATTTCTACCAACTGTGTTTGAGAGACACTAAGATATAACTGTCTATCTGCCTACCTACCTGCATTGGAGAGAAGGCAGATGTTTAGTATGTGACAGAATACTAATGAATATTTTAACTCTCTTTTTATATTTGAATTTCTATGATGTTAATGATCTCCCACATCCCTGTGCTCTTCCTCGGACCATAGGTCGACCCCTAGTATTTCCTCTCTTGACTTCAAAAACACAAAATTTTTATTCCAAAGTTGGAGGGAAAAGGCTTTAATAATGTTGTAAATTTTAATAAGAGAAAAAACACATTCTGAGTAGATCAAAAGGAACACAGAATAGGATAAATTATCCATAGAATAGGATAAATTAAATAAAGAGATTTATCTCACTGAAAACTATTCAGTCATTCATGAGAAGAAGAGAAAGGAAGGAGTAGTAGGCGCTGCAGACACCTCAGGCGGGGAAAGAGAATGAAATGTAGGGGCATCAGAATTTTACAAAGTGGCAAAAAAGTACCCATATCCACTTTTCATTAGAAAAAAAAAACAGAATAAGGAAGAAGTTGTGAGGTGAGACCACCCTAAGCTCTCCACTCTCACTCTCTCCCCTTCTACTTCCTGTGTCTTCCCACATTTTAAGAGACCTGCAGCTTTGACATGCATGAGGCCTCTCTGCTCCTCAGCATGAGAAGTAGAGAAGATATAATGCACCCCCTGTTCACTAAACTAAAGAATTAAACAGCCTAATCTGGGGTCCTAGCAAGTTCTTCCCAAGAATTATTTTCTAGAGAGTAAATGGAGCTCATCTTTTGCCACTGAGTTCCCACCGTATATAAGCAATGAGTCTATACATGTGTTTCTATAATAATGTCTTAGCACTGTGTTAATGCTGCACCCTGGAGACATGGAAAAATCTTACACAAAATAGACTTTTGTTGAAATGAGAACCCTGACTTTTCCTGTTAGCCAAATCTAGTGCTGTATATTAGACACAGGACTTGAAAGTGATATTAAGCCATTTCTCCGAAGAAGGGCTGAAGCAGGTATTGGGATTTTGAAGCTACAGTAAAGACCTCAGGACTGCCAACCTGGATTTGGCTCTAGACCTGGAGCAGAGTCAGAGAAGGTCTCAGAGTTCAGACTTAAGAATCACAAAGTTTGGTTCTGGAGAGGCAGAGCAGGAGAGCATAGTGATAGTCAGTGTTTAGCTCCACTGGTCATCTGTAGACATCAGCTGAGGAGTCATCTAAATTGTCACCATGCTAATTGCTGTGTTCTTCAACAAACTGTGCACAGTGCTGAAGCTCCACGTGTTTTGCCAGTTGCAGAAAATGTGGAGGTGAAAGACATCCCTGCCCTTTTTCAGGCCAGGGAGGCAGGTGTGAAGACAAACTTCAACGTCAGAAATGACACCTGACATGATGTGCCCACTCCAGAAGAGTGGGTAGCAAATATGGCCACCTGGAATCCATTCTCTTTTCCTCATTTTTTATTTTTTCCTGGAGAGACAGTGTAGTAGAAGAAATATCCTAGGGGCCGAAACAGACACAAGTATAAATATTGGTTTTGTGTAAATGGAAACATTTCATATCAATAAGCAAAATCAATATTGAGATTTGTGATTTTTATATCAGATGAAATTGTGAACACTTCTATCTCAACCCAATAGAAATATAAGCCATAAATAAGGACCTAACTATGGAATTTTAAATTTCACTATAAGAAAATACAGAATATCTATGACAATGCAATCAGATGAAATTTCATAGACACAATATAAAAATCAGATATCATAAAGTAGATGTCAATGAAAGAATTGAGGCATTTAACATTTTGAACTGCCTACATCTGTTGATCAAATATGAGAGATAAGTTAAAACTATATCACTCTTGGAGAAGTCATAGAAAGTAACAAAAGACAAAAATACAAGATACATAATAAAGAATGTAGATATTTTTATAGTTCTAATGTTTGCAAATAATACAAAGAATTTCAACATTGTAGGCTTTAATTTAGTAAAGGTTAGTAAATATTTAAAACAATCATTTTAAGTCAAATAAAAAGAAATGAAAACAATACCCATGTCACCAGGCATATCACTCTGGGTCACCAGTCAAATCTCTTACAACTCAACATTCCCACAAGGGCATCATCATGGTGATCCTGGGTAGGCACAAAGAGATCAAGTGGGCAGTTCAGCAAGCAGGAAGAGAGACAGAGGGAAGCCCCAGGCACAGAGCAATTTCTCTGGCCTTCAAAGCTCTGAGTTTTAGCCCAAAGCCAATCCAGTCTCCTTCCTTTCCCCATCAGGTCCTTCTAGTTCCTTCTTTCTCTTTCCCCTCTCCTAGAATCTCTTTGACACTCATATCCTTTGAAATTCCAAGAAACCCTTCTGATAATCACCAGTCCAGTCAGGTGTGTATTCAGATTTTGTGGGGGGGGGAAGCTCTTGTAATTGGGGGAGGGCTAGCAAAATCTATTTAAGGAAGACTGAAAAACCTCAAGTTACATGGTTAGGGACCTTCTCAGAAGCTCTGAGGGTTCATTAGCTTTATGAGATTGATTTATTTTATAGTGAACCTTTTCCTACTGCATTCTCTAATTATTAAATTTGCTGAATGTTAATTTCCCACTTATGGTCAGAGCCCTAGTGTTTTTAAAGACTAGGGGTGAGTTCCGTATGCCCTTGGGGAGGGCTTGGACAATATCCCTGAGTGGGGATTGCAGAAAATGCCAAGTTGATCTGAGAAACAGGCTTGCACTTGGGGGAATAAAAGAAATGATGAAGACAAAGAAGGCAACTATCTTAAGACCCCTCAGAACTTTGTTTCAGTTGGAAACTGCCATCAGGCTAAAAGGCATGGACCCCACTTGGCAAAGCCTCATTCCCTGGGAACTTCACCCACCTCACACTGTCTCTGGAATTGTGGTGCTCCACACTGGCTGCCCCTAGGTGGTGGCAGAATGTTGCAAACCCCTGGATTGCTTTTTGGAAAAAGCGCTAAGCATGCCTAAAAGAGTCCTTTCTCTTTTTTTTCTTTTAGCTATTGCAGGTCGCTGCTGGAGCCTCCTTGGGCCCCAGTGGGGATAAAACCCCATTGCGCCAGGCATCAGAGTGGTCAACAGGTAAACTGGGGCAAGAGAAACTGGAGAACCCAGCTTAAAGAGCTGTGCTTAGGAAAGAGGCAGGTGCAGGGGCAAAGCCCACACTGCTGCCCAGGCTTACACCTGAAGACCCAGGGCCCCGAGGCTGTCAGCACAGGCGACCACCTTGAGCAAAGTACCTTCCTCTCCTAGAGCTACTGTATCTGAAAGGTGGGTTTCATTTTCTCTGGGATGGTACACCTGTGGCTGTGGTCTGGCTCCCCACTCACCTGAGGCCTTCTGCTCCTTTACTAGGGCTGCCCACCTGCTTATCCAACACCTGCACTACCATCCACATGTCCAGGAGCAGCCTCTCCCTCCTGGTAAGGGCACACAGAAGAGAAGTACTCCACTGGGTTCCCAGATGCCAATAGCAGTCTCTCAGCTGAACCCACCTAGAACTCATGGAATCTGTGGAAGTCATTGGATTCACTATTCTGAAGCTGGGGAGAGAAAGTATCACCTGAAAAACAAGGTGACAGCATTGTCACCACTGAGGGTAGGAAGTAGATGTCAGGGTTGCCATCTTTCTTCTCTCCAACTTATGCAGGCATGTGGCAGAGCGGAAGCTCACAGGAGGTAGACGCTGGTAAATGAGCCAGTGTTAAACCTATATAACAACACAACCCTGTAGTAAGTGTTGGACTCAGGCTGTGCGCTAGCATATGAAAAACTGATTCATAACTGAATGTGAGACCATCCTTGCATGTGCTATCATTTAATCCTCATTGGGAATAAGTCTGTTATCCTAGTGTATCAAGTCAGAAAATGTGCTCACAGAAGTTAATTAAAATTTACCAAAAATACTACAGCATAAACCCCAACCAATGTCTTAATCTTTCAACTTGGTTTCTGGGGCTTCTTTTGTGTGTGTGGAGCAGGGAGGGATTTCTCTGCACATGATTCTGTTGCTGGGAAAGGCTGAGAACACCACACCAGAAAAATATAGTGAGTTCTGGGTCTCTTTATTTCCACCATGTTTCCCAACTTTTTACTTTTATACCAGTTTCCTTTGTTCTTTTTCCCAGAAGTTCCCACAACTCTCCTACAAGGTTAGCTTCTCTTCCTATGTTCTCAAACCATCCAGGCGGGAGACAGGCCTGGAGCCAAGACAACACAAGTCCCTGACTGCCACCCCACTCCAGCCCCACCCATCCTCAGAAGGAATTAACTAACCCCCCCACACACACCACCTACACACACACACACACACACACACACACACACACACACACCTGTCAGGATGACCAAGGACTGAGAGAACTGGGCAGATCCCAGATCCCAACTTGCTCTTGCATCTCACTCACTCCCCAATCTTTTCCTTGGTAAAGAATACAAAGCTGCTGCAGCTGAGTTCCAATCAATAGAACTACAGATGTAATGACCCCATTAAACTCCAGGGCCTCACCTCATTCCCAGTTTCCTTCTTTCTTTTCTTGAATTTGTGTTAGAAATGAGAGAATGAATGGGGAGCCAGGTAGTGCAATATACAACAAGAATCCTTGGAATATCATCCACTGCTTCCAGTGGAGCCATCAGAAACCAAGACTCTGAAAGGGCATTCTAATCCCTTCCAGGAAATAAATGATATTTCACAGGTTGATGGTGGGTGAGGGAGTAGCAGCCTGAAGGCAGAACTCTGTGTGGTGTTATTCCATGTTTTTCTAATAGTTAGTACAGTGCAGTTATATGACTTGCTAGTGTGTGTGAACAAATGGAATAGACGATCCTGATAAGAGAACTGAAAGGCTAATTTTTGACTCTCAGCTATTTGAAAAGCACATGGTAGACTGGGCATGCTGAATATTTTGGTTTTACTCGTTTGTGTCATGAGATTGAAGATACAAAAAAGATAAGAGTTGGAGATATTCCTTAGAATGAAGGGAAAATATACAGATATGAATTATGTAGAAGAAATTGATATGGATGGGCACAGTGGCACACCAGCTTGCTATTCCAGCTGTTGGAAAGAATGAGGCAGAATCATGGCAAATTCCAGGTCATCCTGGGAAACTTAGGCCTTGCCTCAGAATTAAAAGGGGCAGGGGCTAGATGTTGGCTCAGTGCTAGAGCACCTCTGAGTCCAATCCCAGTACTACAAATACAAATAAATGATAAGTGGTCCCGGGCTGGGGTAGTGGCCTGCAGTACAGCACTTGCCTAGCATGTGCGAGGCCCTGAGTTTGATCCTCAGCACCACTTAAAAGTAAATAAATAAAATACAGGTATTTGTCAAACTACAACTAAAAAATAAATATTAAAAAAAGGACAAGTGGTTCCATAATAATTCCCAGTAGCAAAATGTACCTACTCTCAGATGAAAAAGAAGTAACAAGGTAGATGGGTATAGAAGAAAGAAGGTCCCCTATGGAAACTCCAGGGGGCTGCAGAGCCTCAAAGTTGGAAAGAAGCCAGCCTTGAGTTCACAGGCAGTCAATTTTCATTCTGAGCTGTAGGATAACCTATGGTTTGATTTGGGATAATGAATTAAGCCTTTGTAGGAGCAGAGGTACATGCCCTGAATAAATGCTATGAACATGGGATATCACATATGTAAAAGAAGCATTTCATAATAAGTAAGCATTTGTGAAATATTTTAACCTCAATCTAATTAATAACTCATAGAAATTGGATTTATTATAATTGTACCCAGCCCAACCAAGAAAGGTGTGAATCTGCAGGTCTCCTTTGTGGGGCTGGCGGCACAGGGTAGTGGATCTGAAACAGAAATGGGTTTCAGAGACCAAGAAAGCAGGAGCAGGCTGTGGGACCACCCCTTGGGGGCACAGGTGGCCTCCAGCAGGCTCTTCTTCCCTTCTGTACTTTTGCATGCACGGATCTACTGGGACTAGGACCTCATCTGCAGTAGCTTGGGGCTGCCAAGACCTGATAGGTGATTATACAGAAGTCTCCAACCCTATCCAGAAGGGAAGTCATTTCTGTGACTTTAAGGATCCTGCTCAACAACACTGTGATCCCTTTTCAGGGGAGCACTAGGACTGTAGAATTCTGCATCAGCTCCCACAGGAGAAAAAAAGATTAGTTTTATTCATCTTTGTGTTTTTGTAGTGCTTTTAAAATTCATCTCTTGACACATATTTATAGCAAACATTGAGGGGTTTATGTTGTATCTTTGTTCATACAGAGTGCATTGATCACTTCCATCAACTCGTCTTCCATCTTCTCCTCACCCCTTCCTAGACTCTAATAATTCCTACTGTACCTTCAAGTAAACTTTGTGTTTATAAGTTCCACGTTTGAGAGAGAACATGCCATACTTGCAGCTCTTTTCATAACATCTGGCTGAGGTAAGCACTCTGAATATGCTTAAGTGAATAATAATGCAGAATTGATGACATTGAAGGTAAAAACGATCATTAAGCAGAGAGGACTGTGTTCCTATAGATGTAAATATATATATGCTTCTGATAATTTTTAATAACCAATT
Organism: Callospermophilus lateralis; assembly: GCF_048772815.1. Classification (NCBI taxonomy): domain Eukaryota; kingdom Metazoa; phylum Chordata; class Mammalia; order Rodentia; family Sciuridae; genus Callospermophilus; species Callospermophilus lateralis. The sequence goes on along the minus strand of NC_135305.1, from coordinate 25,134,304 downwards.
TCTGATAACCAGGAAACAGTGGGCCACACCTGTAATTATACCTATTCGGGAGCCTGAGGCGGGAGGATTTCAAGTTATAGAAAGCCTGGGAAATCTAGGAAGACCCTCAAAAAGAAAATACCAATAAAGTGGCTCTGGTAGAAGAATGTGAAAATCGCTTTTACATTAGGAATATGTTTTAAAATGCCACGGTTATACATTTGTCCTTCTTCTGGGTTATGCTTCTAGGGTAGCAATACGATCACATAAGAATTTGTTGTATTATGTCTCAGGAACTGTTACTTTATTTATATTTCCTTTTTTCTTCTGCAGTACTGGGAATTGAAGCCAGGTCACTAAAACAAAGCTACATCCCAGGCTTTTTTATTATTTTGAGAGGGGTTCTCCTTCACTTACTCAGCCTGACCACTAAGTTTTATTCCTTCTGCCTCAGCCTCCCCATTGCTGGGATTACAGCTGTGTGCCACAGCTGTGCCTGACTGACCTATGCTGTCTTAAAATCCTAAAACCTACTTTTTAAAAATAACAACTTTGTTCTCATTTCACAGGTTGAACAATGACCACCAGCTGTGGCTTAGAAAATTTAAATAACACTTCGATCTACTAAAGGTTGAGACAAGAATTTAAATCTGAACCATATTTGTTTATTTGATATTTAAACTCTATAGCTTTTCATCTCCCCCCAAGTCTCTCTTCCCCTAATTCCTTATAATTTAGGAATTCATCAGTAGAAAAACAAAACAGGTAGCTGAGAATTCCAGTCGAGACTGGAGAATTGATCTCCATCTCTTCTCCTAACAGTACTCTCTACAGAGGACTCGGTTGCAGCATTACGTATGGTTTGATTTGGGATAATGAATTAAGCCTTTGTAGAAGCAGAGGTACATGCCCTGCAGAAGCACTGTGAACATGGGATATCACATATACAAAGGAAACAGAGAGTCTACAGTTTCATAATAAGTAAACCTTTGTGAAATATTTTGACCTTAATCTAATTAACAAGTAAGAACAATTGGATTTATTATAATTGCATCCAAGATGATTGCTTTTCTTTTTTCTTTTTTTTTTTAATTTGTTCTTCCTAGATATACAGCACACTAGAGTAAAGATGCTGTTCTTTACAGTTCAATAAAGAACTTCTTTTTAACTGAAGTTCATCAGACCCAACCTTGTGAAGCAGTTTTCCTCCAATAGTACAATCATCACCCAACATAATAAACTCTACTTTGAGATTTTGCAAAAGGGCCATCAGTAAACACCAAATGCTGAGCAGGCACTCAATTATTTGCCTCCTCTCTCAGCCCTGCCACTGCTTCTTGTGACCTAGGGGCCAAAGTCATGGACCATTCACTCCTGGGTGAAACAGGCTCTGGAATCTGCAGAGATGACATTAATATCCCAGTTGCCTTTGTCACTGATCTTAGAAAAAGGGGCAATAGTCCCCCTTATGTTCTCAGCTGGAAGAACCCTGGTGGGAAACCTACATTTCCACTGGGAACTGCTCTCTAGGCCATGGGGGCTGCTCTATTGGGCCTACCCTCCACACAGACACTTGCCTAGAGCCCAGACTGGATAGAAACATCCCTAGTTTCTCCTGCCTGCCTTCCTGGAACCCTATGCTCATGACACAGAAGAACTCAAATTCAGCCTCAGGACAGTGCCATGCTGCAAAGCAACCAGACAGTCGCCTGCCTTGGCAGCTTTTCTTGGTCAAATCCATGTAGTCCTAGAGACAGGCTCCCCAGAAACATACTGATCTTTAACCCTGGCCCATTACAACTGAGTCCTAGTGGTGTGGCACAACATTTCTCCACAGAAAAGTCTTAACTAGGCTTCTCCAGAAATATTCACCATAGCTGGTTTTAGGACTGTCAGCAAAAGAGTTCAATGTAAATAAACTTTCTATTTTCATGTTGCCCTGTTTTACTTGGGCACTAGCTGGGAAGATACCAGCACTCTAGGTGCTGCACACCCCCTTACTAGTTTTTAAATAGAGCCTCTTTATTGGTATCTGTCAGCTCAGGTACTATGTGTTCCCACAGCACAAGCTCGCAAAGCTGCCTAGGCAAGGGGGCAGGCCCAGAGCCTAGCTTTCTTGGCACAGACACACAGAGAAATGAATAAATTATAGTTCTGACACTGAGGGATAATATAAAAGTTAATGTAAAATTCAAAATTCAACATCAGCAAACAGAGGGCATAAAAGCCCTAAGAGGCCACCCCTTAGCAAATGGCCTCAGGGTACATGGTGGGCTGGATGGAGTGCAGTGCCTCAAAGCCCTGCAGAGTCATGTTCATACCAAGGCAAGTCTCTTGCCCTTTCAGGGCATCTAATCTCCCCCTCCTACATTATAGGCTGGGAATGGAGGCCACTGCCTGTTGGAGGGAAGAAATTTGATCGGAGGGCAGGAAGCAAGGGGCTGGGTGGGGCAGACATAAGGGGATTTTGGTCACTACTGGCCAGCCCAGCACCTGCTTACACAGCCATCCCTGAACCAGGCAACTAATAGGAGATCACAGGGCTTGCATCCACATCTGGTATACCCCAAAGCCCAGGCAGGACAGGATGCAGGACAAAAGGGACCCTGTCCCCAGCACTACCTACCAGCCAAAGAGGCACAGCTAAAGCTGCTTCAGTCTCCAAATAAATTATGAAAATAAATTACAGTCTTCACAGTCCAGAGGATCTAGCCACCTTATGGGTCTAGGGCTCAGAATGGCATGAGAAGTTTGAAGAGGCTGATTAGCCCCGTTTCACTCTTCTTGGGCTAAGGAATATCATACAGAGACTGAAAAGAGGTCTGCGAAGCTCCAGGAGAGCCATATCTTCTCTTCCTGACACATGCTGTAGAGGTGGAAGAGCACTGTGGGGGTGTGGGGGGCCAGGCCACTGAAAGGGGGAAGTCCCTCCCCCTCTCTTCAGCATACAAAAGTTAATAAATAAATAAATTCATAGTGTTTTATGGAAGCCAGGAGGGCCCCCATACCTGTGGCTGAGCCAGCCAATAGGAAATTTGTTACAGGGGGAGACCCAAAATCACAAAAAAAGCAGCAACAGGGCTCTTGGGGCAAGGAAAAGGTATTCTAGTCCTCACAGCTGCACAGGCTCTACCAGAGAGGCCAGGGCAGTGTCCTCAAACTGGCTGTCGATGAAGGGGGCCAAGGCGTCGGCAAATGGTTCAGACAAACCCATGAGGGACTCCAAGAAGCAAGTGCTGCCATTCCCCAATGGAGAGAGGCCAGGCAAGGGGCCGTGGGATACCTCAAGGTTGTCTAGGCAGCCAGGCGCCTTCTGGGAGGTATAGTGAGGCCCCAAACTACAATCTGGCAGAGACTGGAGTAGCTCAAAAGAGTCACAGGAGGATAGGCTGAGGTCCACTGAGTTGCTCTGACGAATGTCCACACTGGGTGGCACTGAGGTGCCAGGGAGGCTACTTTCTCTCAACCCTTCAAAGCCACCATTTAGGAAGCAGCTAGCATCCAGGTTGGCATTTTCATCCAGGATGCCCAGCACAAAGCCAGAGCCAGAGTAGTTGTGGGTCCAGCTGACCAGGCCACCGGGGTCACCAGTAAAGATGTCAGTTGAGTAAAAGCAGCTGAGGTTGTCCAGGTTCTCTACACCGGCTTCCTTTTCCTCCTCCTCCCCACCAAGGTCAGAGTCACTGAAACTCAGGATCCGAGCCAGGCTGTCATCATCCACGCTTGGCTGGAAGCCAGGGCCAGGCAGGCCTGGATGGGTGGGGTGGTCTGGGGCCTCACTAGCGCCTGATGAGCAATGACATGAGAAATGACATGACATGTCATGACATGTTGGTCATGTCACTGCTGCAGCTATTGTCTCCCAGCTCACTGCTTGCTGGGGGGTTGGCCATCGGGAAAGAGAACACCATGCCCTGCTCCCCGGGGTTGGGTGGGCTGCCCTGTGATGGGGCCTCCAGCTCTCCAAGGCTGTCAGCCCCCTGCTCCAGCTGCAGGCGCTGTGGATGACATGGGTCTGCACACCGCCTCATTAAATTCCACACGGCCTTTGGGTTCTCACAGGCCTCCTGACAGCAGCCACAGGGGAACCCTGTGTGGTCCATCTGGCATTTGATACCCACCAAGCTGCAGCTGCAGGTCTCAGGGTCACAGACCCTATCGCAGTGACAGCCACAGTCCTCACGGGATTGGCGCAGCGCCTGCACTTCCTGCTTCTCCTCATGGTGGATCCTTTGCACACAGGAAGCCCTCAGCAGAGCAGTCGTCACCTAGCTGGGTGGGGTTGCAGGAAGTTCACTTCTTCCAACCGGCCGCCCGCCACAGCCACTGCCAAGTCCTCTTCCCCAGAGGCATCACTGATGGCATCCACCATAAGTGGCAGGCTGCCTCCCCCTCAGGTACTCCAGAGGCCCAAAAGCTTCCACCACTGCGTCGCCAGCTCCTCCTCTTTCAAAGGCTGGCGGACTTTCTCCCGCTGGACCCGGGCTTGTTCCTGTGTAAACTCACACAAGGAGAAGTGGTGGCAGGCGCTGTGGCGAGGGGCCGTGCCCAGAGTTCAGCCACCGTGGCTGGGCACACTGGTGAAGCCCTGGCACCGAGGGAAGTAGAAGACAGTGATGCCAGGGAAGGCAACACGGCTCGGGCGCTCCCGAGGAGCCCGCTTCAAAATGGACCGAGGGTAAAACAGAAGTCCCGGTCAGGTAGGGACATCTGACCCCAGAGGCTGTCTTCAGCTGAGACTGAAGAGCTTGGGGAGCAGGCAGGAGACGCAGTCAGAGGAGGTGGAGGAGCAGAACGAGGAGGAGTCCTCCTCCAGGTGGTCAAACTTCCCTTCAGCAGCCCAGTCTTGCTTGCAGAGGTGCTCTAGGGCTGGCGACAGACTGCCTGGGAGCTCCTCAAGGACACCAGCGCGACCCTCTTCCCAGCCCTGCATGCTCCCAGCGCCGCGACTCTCTGGGCTCTGCCAGGCAGCTGTCCGTCAAGCTGCCCCTCACTCTGTGCATCCGGCAGCGGCCGCGAAGGGAGACTTAGAACGCTTTCTTGATTGCTGCTGTCTTAACTTGAAGTTATGGGACTCTTGCTTCTTTTTTTTTAATTGGTTGTTCAAAACATTACAAAGCTCTTGACATATCATATTTCATACATTAGATTTAAGTGGGTTATGAACTCCCATTTTTATCCCAAATACAGATTGCAGAATCACATTGGTTACACATCCACATTTTTACATAATGCCCTATTAGTGACTGTTGTATTCTGCTACCTTTCCTATCCTCTACTATCTCCCCTCCCCTCCCCGCCCCTCCCATCTTCTCTCTCTATCCCATCTACTGTAGTTCATTTCTCTCCTTGTTTATTTTCCATTCCCTTCACAACCTCTTATATGTAATTTTGTATAACAATGAGGGTCTCCCTCCATTCCCATGCAATTTCCCTTTTCTCTCCCTTTCGCTACCACCTCATGTCTCTGTTTAATGTTAATCCTTTCTTCCTGCTCTTCCTCCCTGCTCTGTTCTTAGTTGCTCTCATTATATCAAGAAGACATTTGGTATTTGTTTTTTAGGGATTGGCTAGCTTCACTAAGCAGGACTCTTGCTTCTTCACTCCTCCAAAGTGGGCTCTGAAAGTGATTGTTCAAGGAGTTTCTGGAAGCTTCTGTCCAGACTAGGAGAGCACTGTTGATCTCTCTTGTTTGGGGGCTTCAGCCACTTATGCAGCTACTGGTTCCTCCAGCTCTACAGCCTGCAGATGGCCATTGGGGACTCTCCAACTTCTGCTCAAGACTCCCTGAGGCTGCTTGAGTCTGTAACCTTTGGGACCCAGGAGCACTGAGATTTCCCCTTCAACCATGTTTGGAGGAGTGTTTTGGAAGGGATCACCTAGAAGTAAAGCTTGTGTTTGCTAGTCCACCATGGAGGCTTCAGAGCTCTTGTGCACTTTTCTTCGGCTTCCTCAATAAAATTGTGCCCAAACGTGAAATTCTTGGGTGTAGTGTACTTCTGCTGGGGATATTGGGGGAAAGAGGAGGCTCAGACCACTGGGTGGTGAGAGACACATCCAGATCTAGGTGGGTCAAGTCTGAATCTAAGGGGGCCCTCCCTCATTGTTCTGTCTCTGCATATTGGCAGCTTGGGTTAGTGGTCTCCAGGATAGAGGTAGGTACAGAGCACTGGTGTATTGGGTGTTCTACACACACCTCATCTCCAAGCAGTTACACAGCAGCCTTGAGAACCCAGATGGGAAATGATCTTCCTGTGCTACCCTGTCACCAGTTTCCCCCAAGGCTGTTTCAGGGGTGTCCTGTCACCTTGCAGTTTGCCGCAGTCCAGCTACAGCAAAATAACTGGGGGGTGACGAACAACCTGTGTAGATTGATACAGCAGGAATGGAAGCCCTTTATTGTAGGACACAAGTGGTATTTATACATTCCACACAGCTTATCTAATTAACATAAACTTGATATAGCAGTCAACCAATAAGGAATCTCCACACTTAATGACTTGGTAGAGTTACTTCACAAATTACTCCCTCTGGCATTTTGCCAGGCACCATCCAGACTTGTTTACAGACTCTAACAGCAGTTGACTAACTGACACCCCTGCATGTCTTACATTCAAACCCACCTACAACCTCCTTAAAGAGATTTACAGTCTGACCAGGCATTTAGGTTTCAAAGGAGTCAAGAAGCCAGAGTAGATAATCAAATCCAGCCAGGGAAGATGGCAAGCCTCCCAGTCTGGGTCACAACTGCCACTACACACTTGACTGCACTCACTGCAAGGCCTTTCAAGAGACCCCAGAAGTTAAACCTTCAAACTCTGGGCCTTGGTATGCACCCATTGGCATAGATCCTCCAAAAGACTCCACCCAAGCATTTTGCTGCCAGGGCCCCTCCAAGGAACTCTACTAAAGATGGCCTTCATGGACCCTACTTTTCCTAGCATTTTAAAAATTTGAAATTGAAATCATGGGCTTTGGTTTTGACAATCTTACAAAACGTATCTCCAGTAATTTTTAGTTTTTGTTTTGAGACATGATCTCAGGAAGTTGCTGAACTGTCTTTATTTATTTATTTTTCCATACCAGGATTGAACTGAGGGGTACTCAACCACTGAGCCATATATCCAGCTCTATTTTGTATTTTATTTAGAGACAGAGTCTCACTGAGTTCTTAGCACCTCACCTTTGCTGAGGCTGGCTTAGAACTCCCAATCCTCCTTTCTCAGCCTCCCCGGCCACTGGGATTACAGGTGTGTTTTACTCTTCCCGCCCTGTCTTGAAGTTGTAATCCTCTTGTGTCAGCCTTCTAGGTCCCTGAGATTACAAACCTGTGCTGTCTTGACCCACGTGGCAAGATATTTTTTTTAATAGTTAGATTTATCTTTACAATTAATTTAGTATTCAGAAAGCCAGAGAACTGTTTCTCAGGGATATTGTACAAAATATCAAAATGTAGCTAAATTTTTGCTGCAGTGAAGTAACTGAAAAAAATAGTACATAAAGTAATTGTAATGAATATATTGCAAATAATTCTGGTATGCTAGAATGTGCTAAGGTTTTCTAGTATATAATTCTGGGAAGAAAGTGGGTTTAATAAGTAGTGTATTTGTAGTGTTTATTTGACTAAGAAGAAAAGTAAGGGTGACTTCAAATTGCATGAGAAACCTTACACCCTGTAGTGTATAAGACAATGAAGCAGTTTGGTTTTGAATCAACACATGAGATGCTAGTTCCCTAGGTTTTTAAGTTCAAGTATAAAAGGTTGATCCCTTGGATTGACAGTTACATTTATATTGTTCTTGGTATTTGTCTCTTGCTTTGAAATTTCACCCTAAGGTCTTTGCATGTAGTCTTAGTTTGGCATTTTGTTTTAGTCCAAAGGGCTTTCTTCCTTCCTTACTGGCCTCTCCTTCCCTTTCCTTTCCTCTCCCTTTCCTTTCATCTCTCTTTCATTTCTCTCCCCGTCCCCCCTATCTCTTTCATCTTTCTTTCGTTTCAGATCTGCACACAACTTTGACAGATCCCAAACTCCAGGATGATTACTGTGACTTCTATTGCCAATGCAGCTCCAGACACTTGCTTTTTCCTGGACCTCTGGGTAGTTTCTTCTTCCTGAATTTTTTCTTCTGCTACCTTTTCTTTTAGCAATCTAGAGCTAGATTCAGTGATGTTCTCCCCCCACCAGGTTTCACCCAATTCTGACTGCTGATATGTTCTTGCCTTAAACTACATGAGTGTTTCTCTTGGAGCAGAAAAGTCATGTTGCTTGGGGGCAGTGTGAACCTGGAAGCTGGAAAGGAGAGTTCAGATTACACTGGGTATCCAGAGTTTTTGACTGTTATGGTGATAAGTGTTATGAAGTGAAAGATTTGAAATCATAATTAAACGTTAAGCAAGAAAACAGATTGAGATGAATAGTAGGAAAAAATGGATTTGAATTAGGCAAAGTGGAAATAAAGTACATGAGATAGAATGTTTGATGCTTTTGAAAGTACTCATTATTGATAATTAGATTTTATCAATGTCATCCACCCAAAATCAATTTAAAAAGTAATGAAAATTATGGAACTCTTCTCAAATTCTCAGATAAATATGGATTCCTAAATGCTTCTTCAATAGGAAAGATAAGCATGGCCTCACTAATATTAGACACAAGAAAGTTAAAAGAAATACACATTTAAATGGCATATTAGAAAGTGTTAAACACTTTCAAAACAGAGTCCAGGGATGTAGGTCAGTGGTGGAGCACTTGCCTGGCATGCATGAGTCCCTGGATTTACTTCCTGCTATATAAAAAACAAGAAGGAATTTTCATTATAACTCATATTGTTACAATGTTGGAAAAGGGCTGGGGTTGTAGCTCGGTGGTGGAGCACTTGCCTTGCACATGTGAAGCATGGGGTTCAATCCTCAGCACCACATTAAAAATAATAATAAACAAAATAAACATATTGTGTCCATGTATAACTAAGAAAAAAATTTTTTAAATGAAGGCAAAAAGACCTTCCTCAGTATGTTGATTGAATAAATTTGGTAGACTCCTTCAACATGGAACATAGCCATGTGTTTTAACAATTTTAAATATACTATATTGATACAGGAATTCCACTTTCAGGAATTTATTCCCCAAATTCATTCACAGAAACAAGAAACTCTATTAAGGAAAAAATAGTGTTCTTTCAAGATAAAAATGATGCTCTTAGTTAGAAATAAAGCAACTCTTAGAATCCCAAAGGGAATAGATTGTATAGCGGTTCTAGGATATATTAAATGCCTTATAATTCCAAGAGGTAGAGAGTATTAAGTCTTTTAAAATATATGTAGATATTTTTAGTAATAAAAACACGGCTCCTTATTGATATGGAATCATTTAGATTCTAAATCACTATACAAAGATAATGATGCTACACAATATTGTAGATTTTGTGTAGGACCTTTAATCAGAAAAATATTGATAAAATCAATTCTCTATTAATATCATATCTTCCACTTTCGTTCCTTTTTCTGTCTAGCTGAAAATTATTCTAATGAAAGGAAATTTTAGTAATGACTTTTTTAGCAAGATATTTGTAGAGTCACAAAAGCTACAAAAATAAAATGAGATATAATAATTCAATGAAGAAGTTTATTAAATTATGAAATGGATGCAAAAAATATTGAAGATTATTAAAAAAATACATATATATATATATATATATATATATATATATATAGTAGTTAGACACAATAACTCATTTTATTCATTTATTTTTTGCATGGTGCAGAGGATTTGAACCTAGTACCTCTCACATGCTAGGTGAATGCTCAACTGCTGAACCACAACCCCAGCCCACATGAAGAGTTGTTCTCATTGAAGAACCTTTAAGTCATTCAGGAGAGAAAGAACAAAATAATGAATGATCAGCACAACAAAGACTTTGATAATAAAATAAGCAAATAAATTTTTCTTCAAAAATGCCAAACAATCAAAAAACAAACAAACAAACAAACAAATCATTATAAAACTGCCAACCAAAAGGAAGGGCAAAAAAAACCCAAACTTGATTATTGAGTCCATTGGTCTGGTTTTCAGTCAAACTAATATGCCCTGTTTAAGGTATAAATAGATGAACAAGTTCTCATTTAATAAGATATAAATAGAGTTAAGAAGGTTGTTTTAAATACAGGTTTAAATACATATTATACATATAATTTTAAATACACTATATTTATATATTTACATATATATGTATATATATAATTTATATATAATTATATAATATATAATTTCAAATTGAGAAACTGATGTGACTCCATTTTTGAAAATAGCTTCTACTTCAAGGCCTGTCCACAGAAAGGGGGAGTTACCCTTGTCTTTGGAAAAACCCACATAGCAAGTGTAGGCACATACCCACCCTGCTGAGTTGTTCCTCTGCAAATAACAGGAGAGATCTGTGGCACCAGGTGTCCCTGACTCACTTAGGCTAGGTGAGGACCCATAGCAAACTCCTAGCAGCTACCAATCAGCATGAGACAGGAAAAATACCTGGGATGTCAGATGAGCCCCAGTGATCTGGGTGGTTGATAACACTTTAGGAAATCGTGTAGTTTAGCACGTACACCCCTCATGGATTAAACCAATCAGTTCAAACGAATTCCCCTCTTGTACTAACCAATCACCCCTACCCAACTGTTCCTGCCAGTGAATGTGCTAATCAATGTTAAGAGTTGTTGTTTGACTTTCCCCACAACGTGAAATTATTTGCTGTGTGATGTTGTAACCTATAGAGTATCCCCCCAAAACCTATAAAATCTCACTGAACAAAGGGCCAGGACTCACTCCTCAGGACCACTGTGTCTGAAACAGTTGTGAGTCCAGGCTCGAGCGTGATTCTGCAGTCTTTGTAATGTTTTGAATAACCAAAAAAAAAAAAAAAAAAAAAAAAAAACTCTTGTTGGATTGCATCGAATTCTACTCCTGGAGGTCTTGGGGTCCCACAAATCTGGCGTTACAAAATATATAACAATATACTGTTAGGTCGATGAAGGTGATTTAGGAATAAAGCACCAAGCAGCCCCCCTTCGAAAGAAACACCAATCAGGCGCTGATGGAACTGCCTGTCAATCAGTGGGGTCTCATGGCCAATCCTGGATTTTAGCCAGCTCCCCTGACCAACTCCAGTGGTACAAGGACTCATTTTTAGACCCTCTTCAAACCCCTTTTCCTGCCCCAAGCCCTTCCTTCATGCCCTAAGCCCCATAAAATTCCTGTCCTGTCAAGCCCCCTTGCAGTTTCTTAGGCTCTGTTGGCCTGAGAGTTCCACCCAGGAGTGGAATCTCAATGAAGCCTCATTCAGCAGCCTTTTAAAATCTGCCTACTTTTGGTTGCTGCCATTGCCTGACCATACACATACCACTTCATTTTTCTGGAAACTTAAGATTTTATTATCTGTATTAAAAGTGGATAGAAACCTTATTTTTCCTCCAGTACTAGCAATTGAATACAGGAGAACTTGACTATTGAGCTATCTCCCAGCACTTTTTCTTTTTTAATTGTGAGACAGAGTCTTCCTGAATTACTGAAGCTGGCCTTGAACTTGCCATCTGTTACCGCTGTTTTACCGGTGATGAGTCCTTGCTTCCCCAAATGCTGCAGTATAACACCAGAGAAGCTAGCCTAGGCAAGTGTAGAGTGGAAAGTAAAGCTTTATTAAAGGACAGCAGAAAAGACTTCTCCCTGGAGGAAGAAGGGCGGAATCTGTGGAGGGAAGAGGTCTTCCCTTTTTTATATCTAAGGTCTTCTTTTAGTTTTCCCACATTCATGTCCTTGCAGTGATAGAATGCAGGTGGGTAGGCCAAAAGCTGGGAGATGGGTGGGCTAAAGGAGTAATCTGTGCAGGAAGGGCCTGGGGTGGTTTTGGATTAGCACCTCCCTGTTTGCTGGGAGCTACTTCTTTAACAGTTCCTTAGAATAGGCTCAGGGCCTTGAGGACATTAACATTTCAATTTCCCCAAGTGCTGCTCTGCTTTCCTGGACTCAATGGCCTCTATTTTCTTTATCTTACTCGATATTAGACCCGATTTACCTAACTACACTCACCACCTACCTTTAAATCTGGCTGCACATACTCTTTTCTCAGGCTCCTGAGTTGTGGGGATTATAGGTATGCAGGTTCAATCATTTAATTTTAACTAAATGCTAAATTCTAACTACAATTCAGTATTCCTCTTAGTAACACCTTGTCCTTTCTACTGTGGTCCAGGTTTTATTTGGGGAACAATTTCTCTAGCATTCTCAAGTTTCCATGAACAGCTTGATACTGAACCTCCTCTAAAATGACCACCTAGACTTCCATGGGGCTCAATAAAGAATCACCTGCTTGGATGCCAGGCTTTGTTAGGAAATACAAACAAAAACAGAGGCACTGAACTGGCCCATTCCACCATCATCGAACTCACTGAATGCACTCAGGGTAATACACATTTTAGAATCCATGTAAATTTTACACGTCAATAATAATGACCTTTTTTAGGAGAATGAATTAACACCTGCCAGGATTAAAGAACAATGAATTATTTTAAAATAATTTTCAACAATTGAATGTTCAGCATTTTTTTTCAATTATGAGTCACTTTGTTCAAAGTCATTTTGGTTTTATTTGTATGTGTGTGTGAGAAATTAAATTCCAGCATTTAGATTCATCATTTTCTTCCTTCTTTGCCTTAGCAAAGTCATTCTTTTCATAATTGTAGCTTCCTTTTTCATTCTTTTTTTTTTTTTTTTTTTTAATTCAGATGCAATTGTCCCTTTCCTGGTCTTCTAGGCTTTGTAAGCCTTTTCTTCCTTCATTTTTTTCATGTCCTTTTTATAATGACGAATTTTCTTTCAAATGGGAAATGGGTTATCTAGTTGTGACAGAAACCTTCTGGCCAGACTTTTTTCCTTCCTCAGAAGCTCTGACCACTATTCCTGGTGTGCCCACCTTCTCCTTGATCCTGTGCAGGAGGTCACTGCTCTCAATGGCTGGGGGGCTCTGGGGAGGGGGTGATTCTGTGGAGACACAGCCTCAATGGGAGGCAAAGCCTGAGGATCAGAGGTCACTGGTCAGAGGCTGCCCAACAACTTCACCCTCAGCTCCAGCCCCAATCTTATTTTCAGCCCCTTGCTCCCTGGTGGACCCCTCCCTGCCTTCAGGGCCTGGCCCTTGCGGGTAGCAGCCCACAGCTGACAGGAGCAGGTCCCTGGCCCAGCTCACTATGATCTGAAGACTAGAAATAGAGTGGTTTCAAAAATGGAAAGGCAGAGAGATTATTTTTACATTTTACAAATTTTTATCATAAGTTATGTGAAATCAGTATAGATGGTTTATAACAAAATAAGCTTCCCCTTCCTTTAATTCACAAAAAGTAGATTGTAATCCATTTTTAGGAAAGAATGTAGTATAAAAACATGTAAAATTGTTAAAAAAATGATTTGTTAACAAAATAACAAACTTATGGGCTTTCCCTGGTCAGGAACAAGGGCAGCTACTCTTCTCTGGGATCCTAACTTCATATCATCCCATTGTTGAGACTTTGCTTTCTAGTGTTGGGGTAAAATGGGCTTGCCTACTGTTCCCATGATTTGTAAACTTTCATTTGCAAACTTTTTTTTTTTTTTTTTTTTTTACCAGCATTGAACCCAGGGGAGATTAACCACTGGGCCAAAATCTATCCTATTTATTTAAACTAGGGATTGAACCTGGGTGCTTAACCACTGAGCCACATCTCAGCCCATTTTAGGTTTTATTTTGAGACAGGGACTTACTACATTATTATTTTTTTAATATAGATTTTCTGATTATCATATATATATATAGACACAACACAATGCCTTTATTTTTATATGGTGCTGAGGATCGAACCCGGGTCCTGCCCATGCTAGGGGAGTGCTCTAACACTGAGCCACAATCCCAGCCAAGGGACTTACTACATTATTAAGGGTTTAGCTAAATTAGTGAGGCTGGCTTTGAACTCACCATTCTCCTGCTTCAGCCTTCTGAGTCACTGGCATTACAGGCATGTGCAATCATGCCCAGTCCTTTACTTTTTTATTTTGAGACAAAGTCCTGTTAAGTTGTTTACCTAAATTACTGAGGCTGGTTTTGAACTTGCCATCCATCTTCCTCAGCATCCCAAGACCCTGGGATTACAGATGTGAGCCAGGTGTTTTTGTTTGTTTGTTTTGTAGTTGGACACAATACCTTTATTTTATTCATTTATTTTTATGTAGTTCCGAAGATTAAACCCAGAGCATTGCACATGCTAGGCAAGGGCTCTACTGCTAAGGCATAACCCAAGCCCCTAGCACAGATGTTATTGCTCAACTTTTTGCTTTTAAGAACTAGGCCAGAAAAAGTAAGGCACTGTGAGAGGTAAAAATCATTGGTTTTCCTATGTCTAGACACTAGAATTGATGACTGTGGGTCCACTTCCCTTTGAAGCCTAATTTCCTCCTCACAAAAGTGGAATTTCTGTTTTAAAAGCACTCACACTCACACACATAAAGTGTCTACAATGAAATGCTTAATCTGTGTTGCCTTATTGGGTTCCTCTTCCACTCTCTCCCCTCAGCTCTCTACACCTTGTGTTCTGTGGCTCTGGGGATCAGAACCAGAGCCTACAGCTCACCAGGAAAATGCTCAACCACTGAGCTGGACCCTGAGCTCTCATATTTGCTTTTAAATGATGTTAACTTATGTATTTCTACCAACAGTGTTTGAGAGTCACTAAGATATAATTGTCTATCTCTCTATCTACCAGCATTGGAGGGAAGGCGGATGTTTAGTATGTGACAGGCTACTGATGAACATTTTACCTCACTTTTCAAATTTGAATTTCTATGATATTAATGATCTCATACATCCCTGTGCTCTTCTTCAGGCCACATGTCCACCTCTACTACTTCTCTCTTGACTTTAAAACCACACAAATTTTTTATTCGAAAGGTGAAGAGAAAAGTATGTTGTAAATGTTAATAAGAGAAAAATCACAGTTCTGAATAGGTCAAAAGGAATAAAGAATAGAATAAATTATCCACAGAATAGGGTAAATTAAATAAAGAGATTTTTCTCCCTGAAAAGTGTTCTGTTATTCATGAGAGAAAGAGAAAGGAAGGAATGGTTGGCACTGCAGAGACGTCAGGCTCCAGATGTCCAGGGGCTGGGAAAGAGAATGAAATATCGGGGCATCAGAATTTTACCAAGAAAGTGGCGAAAAATGTACCAATATTCACTTTCCATTTGGAGAAAACAGAATCAGGAGGAAGTTTTGTGGTTAGACCACCCTAGGCTCTCCACTCTCACTGTCTCCCCTTCTACTTCCTGTGTCTTCCCATATTTTAAGAGACCTGCAGCTTTGACATGCAAGAGGCCTCTCTGCTGCTCAGCATGATAAGTAGAGAAGATATATTGCACCCCCTGTTCACTAAAGAATTAAACAGCCTAATCTGGGGTCCTAGCAAGTTCTTCCTAAGAATTCTTTTCTCCAGAGTAAATGGAGTTCATCTTGGGGCACTGAGCCCCCTTTGTATATAAGCAATGAGCTTACATATACATGTGTTACTATAATAAGGTCTTAGCAATGTGTTAATGTTCCACCCTGGAGACATGGAAGAATTTTACACAAAATAGACTTTTGTTGAAATGAGAACCCTGGCTTTTCCTGTTAGCCAAATCCAATGTTGTTTATTAGACAGAGGATATGAAAGTGATATTAAGCCAGTTCTCCAAAGAATGTCAGGATTTCTAAGCTACAGTCAAGACTTCACGACTGCCAAGCTGGGTTTGGCTCTAGACTTGGAGGTGAGTCAGTGGAGGCCTCAGAGTTCAGATTTAAGTATCACAAAGACTGGTGCTGGAGAGGCAGAGGGGGAGAGAACAGTGATAATCAGTGTTCAGCTCCATTGGTGATCAGTAGACATCAGCTGAGGAGGCATCTCCATTGTCACCATGCCAACTGCTCTGCTCTCCAACAAACTATGCACAGTGCTGAAGCTCCAGGCATTTTGCCAGTTGCAGAAAATGTGGAGGTAAAGGATATCCCTGCCCTTTTTCAGACCAGGGAGGCAGGTAAGGAGGCAAACTACGACATCAGAAATTACACCTGATATATGCTGTGCCCACTCCACGAGAATGAGTAGCAAATATGACCACCTGGAATCCATTTCCCTTTCCTCAGTATTTAAATTCTTTCTAGAGAGACAGTTTAATAGAACAACTATCCTAGGGACTGAAATAGACACAAGTATAAATATTGTTTTTTTGTAAAATGGAGACATTTTATATCAATAAGCAAAACCAATACTATGATTTTTGATTTTTATATAGAGATGAAATTGTGAACCTCTCTACCTCATACCCAATAGAAATATAAGCCATAAATAATGACCTAAGTATGAAAATTTATATTTCACTATTAGAAAATACAAAATACCTCTAACATTGCAATCAGACAAAATTTCTTAAAATATAGAAATCAGAGATCATAAAGTGGATGTCAATGAAAAAAATTGATACATGGAAGCCTACTGAATTGTCTACATCTGTTGATCCAATACAAGAGATAAGCTAAAACTGGCATCACTCAAGGAGAAGGAATAGTAAGTAACAAAATTCAAACATACAAAATACCCCTGTGGAAATCATTGGATTCACCATTCTGAAGTTGGGGGAGAGAAGACATCACCTGAAAAACAAGGTGACAGCATTGTCACCACTGAGGGTAGGAAGTAGATGTCAGGGTTGCCATCTTTCTTCTCTCCAACTTATGCAGGCATGTGGCAGAGCAGAAGCTCACAGGAGGTAGACACTGGTAAATGAGCCAGTGTTAAACCTATATAACAACACAACCCTGTAGTAAGTGTTGGACTCAGGCTGTGCGCTAGCATATGAAAAACTGATTCATAACTGAATGTGAGACCATCCTTGCATGTGCTATCATTTAATCCTCATTGGGAATAAGTCTGTTATCCTAGTGTATCAAGTCAGAAAATGTGCTCACAGAAGTTAATTAAAATTTACCAAAAATACTACAACATACACCCCAAGGAATGTCTTAATCTTTCAATTTGGTTTCTGGGGCTTCTTTTGTGTGTGTGTGGAAGGAGGGATTTCTCCCCATATAATTATGTTGCTGGGAAAGGCTGAGAATACCACTCCAAAATTAATATAGTGAGTTCTGAGTCTCTACTCTCACCATGTTTTCCAACTTTTCACTATATATATATTTAGTTGTAGTTGGACACAATATCTCTATTTTATTTTTATGTGGTGCTAAGGATCGAACCCAGGGCCTCGCACGTGCTAGGCGAGCACTCTACTGCTGAGCCATAACCCCAGCCCCCAACTTTTTAGTTTTATACCACTGTTTTCTATGTTCTTTTTTCCAGAAGTTCTTACAACTCTCCTACAAGGTTAGCTTCTCTTCCTATGTTCTCAAACCATCCAGGCTGGAGACAGGCCTAGAGCCTAGACAACACAAGTTCCTGACTGCCTCCCACCACTCCAGCCCCACTCATCCTCAGTAGGCTTAATTAAGACCCACCCCCCCACACACACACACACACACCTGTCAGGATGACCAAGGACTGGGAGAACTGGGCAGATCCCAGCTCTCAACTTGCTCTTTCATGTCAGCTCACTCCCCAATCTTTTCTTTGGTAAAGAATACAAAGCTGCTTCAGCTGGGTTCCAATTAATAGAACTACAGATGTAATGATGTCATTCAACTCCAGGGCCTCACCTCATTTCCAGGTTCCTTTTTTCTTTCCTTAAATTTGTGTTAGAAATGAGATAATGAATGGGGAGCCAGGTAGTGCAATATACAACAAGAATCCTTGGAATATCATCCACTGCTTCCAATCGCACCATCAGAAACCAAGACTCTGAAAGGGCATTCTAATCCCTTCCAGGAAATAAATGATATTTCATAGGTTGATGGTGGGTGAGGGAGCAGCAGCCTGAAAGCAGAACTGTGTGTGGTGTTATTCCATGTTTTTTAAGCAGTTAGCACAGTTGGGTTATATTACTTGTTAGTGTGTGAATGAATGGATATAGATGATCCTGATAAGTGAACTGAAAGGCTAACTTTTGGCCCTCAGCTATTTGAAAAGCACATGGTAGACTGGCCATGCTGAACATTTTGGTTTTACTTGTTTGTGTCCTAAGATTGTTGATAGAAAAAGACAAGAATTAGACATATTTCTTAGAAAGAAGTGAAAATATACAAATGTGAATTATGTAGAAGAAATTGATATGAATGGGCACAGTGGCACACCAGCTTGTTATTCCAGCTGTTGGAAAGAATGAGGCAGAATCATGGCAAGTTCCAGATCAGCCTGGGAAACTTAGAACTTGCATTAAAATTAAAAGGGGCAGGGGATAGATGTGTGGGTCAGTGGTAGAGCACCACTGAGTCCAATCCCAGTACTACAAATACATATAAATGACAAGTGGTCCAGGGCTAGGCATGTGGCTCAGTGGTAGAGCACTTGCTTAGCATGTTCGAGGCCCTGGCTTTATTCCTCAGCATGACATAAAATAAATAAGTAAAATAAAGTTGTTGTGTTAAAATACAACTAAATAATCAATATTAAAAGAAAAAAGGACAAGTGGTCCCATAATAATTCATAGTAGCAAAAAGGTAACTACTCTCAAGTGAAAAAGGAGTAACAAGGTAGACGGGCAGAGAAGAAAGAAGGTCCCCTTCCGCTGGGCTCCAATTAATAGAACTACAGATGTAATGACTTCATTTAACTCCAGGGCCTCACCTCATTTCCAGGTTCCTTTGGAAACTCCAGTGGGCTGCAGAACCTCAAAGTTGGAAAGAAGCCAGCCTTGAGTTCACAGGCAGCCAATTTTCATTCTCAGCTGCAGGATAACCTATGGTTTGATTTGGGATAATGAATTAAGCCTTTGTAGGAGCAGAGGTACATGCCCTGAAGAAGTGCTATGAACATGGGATATCACATATGTAAAAGAAGCAGAGACTGGCATTTCATAATAAGTAAGCCTTTGTGAAATATTTTAACCTTAATCTAATTAATAACTGATAGAAATTGGATTTATTATAATTGTACCCAGCGCAACAGGGAAAGGTGTGAATCTGCAGGGCTCCTTTATGGGGCTGGCAGCACAGGGTAGTGGATCTTGTTAGAGTCTGTAAACAACTCTGGATGGCACCTGGCAAAATGCCAGAGGGAGTGGTTTGTGAAGTAACTCCACTGAGCCATTAAGTGTGGAGATTCCCTATTGGTTGACTGATGTGTCTAGTTTATGTTAATTAAGATAAGCTGTGTGGAATGTATAAATACCACTTTTATCCTACAATAAATGTCTCCCACCCCTGCTGTATCAATCTACACAAGTTGCTCCTCACCCCCCCACCCCCCCACCCCTATTATTTTGCTGCAGCCGGACTGTGGCAGATCTGAAACAGAAATGGGTTTCAGAGACCAAGAAAGCAGGAGCAGGCTGTGGGACCACCCCTGGGGGGCACATGTGGCCTCCACCAGGCTCTTCTTCCCTTCTGTACTTTTGCATGCACTGATCTACTGGGACTAGGACCTCATCTGCAGTAGCTTGGGGCTGCCAAGACCTGATAGGTGCTTATACAGAAGTCTCCAATCCTATCCATAAAGGAAGTCATTTCTGTGCCTTTAAGGATCCTGCTCAGCAACACTCAGGTATGTGGATTGGGTCCTTGCCTGCTCCAGCTTTCCCAGGGTGGGGAATTTTCCTGCACACTATGGTCCCTTTCTAGGTAGAACTCTAGGACTGCAGAATTCTGTGCCAGCTCCCACAGGAGAGAAAAAATTAGTTTTATTCATCTTTTTTTTGTAGTGCTTTTAAAATTCATTTATTGACACATATTTACAACAAACATTGAAGAGGTTCATGTTATGTCCTTGTTCATACAGATGTATTGGTCACTTGCATCCACTCTATTTCAACTTCTCACCACTTCCTAGATGCTAATAATCCCTACTCTACATTTAAGTAAACTTCTTGTTTATAAAGTTCCACATTTGAGAGAGAACATGCCATACTGTAGCTCTTTTCATAACAACTTGCTGAGGTAAGCACTCTGAATATTCTTATGTGAATAATAATGCAGATTTGATGACATTGATGGTAAAAGGATCATTAAACAGAGGAACCTGTGTTCCTATAAGATGTAAATATATATATGCTTCTGACAAATTTTTAATAACCAATTTCTGTTAATAACCAGGTAACAGTGGGCCACACCTGTAATCCTATTCAGGAGCCTGAGGTGGGAAGATTTCAAGTTGTAGAAAGCCTGGGAAATTTAGGAAGACCCTGTCTCAAAAAGAAAATACCAATAAAGGTAGAAGAACATGAAACATTCTTTTACATTAGGGAGATTTTTAAAGGGCCACAGTTTTGCATTTGACCTTAATTGAGGTTATGCTTCTAGAGTAATTATATGATTACGTAAGGATGAATAAACATTTACAAAGGTTATTTGTTTTACTGTGTCTCAGGAACTGTTGTTACTTTGCTCATATTTCCTTTTTTCTTTTTCAGCACTGGGGATTGAAGCCAGGTCACTAGAACAAAGCTACATCTCCAGGCTTTTTATCATTTTGAAACAGGGTCTCCTTCAGTTGCTCACCTGACCACAAACTTTCATTCCTTCTGCCTCAGCCTCCTAGTTGCTGGGATTACAGGTGTGTGACACAACTATACTGGAATGACCTGTGGTTTCTTAAAATCCTAAAACATAATTTTTAAAATTTACAATTTTGTACTCACTTCACAGATTGAACAATGTCCACCAGCTGTGGCTTAGAAAACTTAAATGACACTTCATTCTATTAAAGGAGACAAGAATTTAAATCTGAACCATATTTGTTTATTTGATATTTAAACTCTATAGCTTCCCATCCCCCACCTCTCTCTTCCCCTTAGTCCTTACAATTTAGGAATTCATTAGTAGAGAAACAAAACAAGTAGCTGAGAATTCCAGTCAAAACTGGAGAACTGATCTCCATCTTCTCTCCAAACAGTCTTCTCTAGGGAGGACTCAGTTGCAGCTTTACTTATGGTTTGATTTGGGATGATGAATTAAGCCTTTGTAGAAGCAGAGGTACATGCCATGAAGAAGTACTGTGAACATGGGATATCACATTCACAAAGGAAACAGAGAGTCTGGCATTTCATAATAAGTAAGCGTTTGTGAAATATTTTGACCTTAATCTAATTAACAAGTGAAAACAATTGGATTTATTATACTTGCATCCAAGATAATTGCTTTTCTTTTTTTATTTGTTCTTCCTACATATACAGGACAGTATTGTGAAGATGCTTGCTTTTCAACTGAAGTTCATCAGTCCCAATTATCTGAAGCAGTTTGCCTCCAAGAGTACCATCACCACCCAACATAATGAACTCTACTTTGAGATTGTGGAAGAGTTCCATCAGTAAACACCAAATGCTGAGCAGCCACTCAATCCTTTGCCTCCTCTCTCAGCCCTGCCACTGCTTCTTCTGATCTAGAGGCCAAAGTCATGGACCATTCACTCCTGTGCAAAGCAGGCTCTGGATTCTGCAGAGATGACACTAAGATCCCAGTTGCTTTGACATTGATATCAGAAGATTATGGGCCAAGGGTACTAGTGTTCTGTATTCAGCTGAAAGGACCCCTGGTAGGATAGCCTACATTTCCATTGGGAACTCCTCTGTAGGTTATGGGGGCTGCTATATTAGGCCTACCCTCCACACAGACACTTGCCTAGAGCCCACCCACCATAGAACCATCACAACTTTGACCTGCCTCCCTGCCTGGAATTCTATGCCCATTGCACAGAAGAACTCAAATTCAGCCTCAGAAGAGTGCCATGCAGTGCAGCAAAGCAACCAAGCAGTCGCCTGCCCTGGCAGTTTCTCTTGGTCAAATCCATGTAGTTTTGGAGACAGGCTCCCCAGAAACATGTAGACTTTTAACCCTGGCCCATGACCACTGAATCCTAGGAGTCCTAAGTGTTCAGATTTTATTTCTACTTCTGATCCAGAAAAATGTAAGACATATCACTTACCAAAGTCTTCTTGTATGGGATGGCAGGAATTCCTTAGGTGGAAAGTGTATCTCTTTGGACAGTATTTTTATTCTATATCTACCTAAGAAAGGAACTGGAGTCTTCAGTTTCTAAGACCTCCACACAGATGTCCCTGTCCAGCAGAGCCTCTTCCAGACACTGGCCACTGTTAGACTGGTGTCACTCAGATCCAGTTTAATACCCACCAGGGAGAGGTGGTCCTGGAAGGCAGAATGTCTGCCTCTGGTCCCAGCATCCCTGTGGTAATGCAGTTAACATATATAGAAAATGTACAAATATCTCCATTTAAATAATGTATTTCTTTTTTTAAAAAAAAAATTTTATAGTTCAGATGGACAGCATGCCATTATTTATTTATTTTTATGTGGTTCTGAAGATCGAACCCAGTGCCTCACAGGTGCTAGGCAAGTGCTCTGCCACTGAGCTAAGCCCCAGCCCTAAATAATGTATTTCTTGATGGAAAGGCTTATACAAAAAAACAAAAACAAACAAAAAAAAATTGTAAAATATGAAGATAAAATTTTAAAAGACTTTTTTTTCTTTTACCTGTATGTTTATTTTCAAATAAAAATTATGTGAAACTAACCTGATAAAGACATCCTAAAAGCAAAAAGATTTTAAATACTTTTTATGGACAATATATATTTTTTAAATATTATTTTTCAGTAGTATATGGACATAACACCTTTATTTATTTCTGTTTATGTGGTGCTGAGGATCAAATCCAGGGACCACCACATGCTAGGTGAGTGTTGTACCACTGAGTCACAACCCTACTAGCCCAAGAGGAAATGTATTACTTACGGATAAAACCTAAGTCCATTTTTCTGGGGTTGTTAAAATTAAAAGACATTATAATAAGCTCAAAGGCAAGAAGTGAAATGTAATGGCACTATTGTTTTCCTTCTGTCTTCAGGAACAGATACTGAACACACAGTTTAAGCACAAGGGAGAAAGATAACTAACAATCTGATCAAAAAGCAAAGGCAAATTTCAGACTGAACAGAGAATTTCTCTCAAAATCACGGAGCAACTGGCCCATAGAGAAAGACTTTCAGAAATTAGAAAAAAATCAGAGCAGGTAGCCATCAGCACCAGAGCAAACCTCTCCAGAGCCACAAAGCCCCTGGCAAATGTCAGAATCTGGGTTATTCCAAGTGTTTGTGAGAATGTGTGCATGCAGTATTGCACACCATTATTGTTGGAAAGTAAATGCTATGTTCACCCTAAAGATCAATGTGGCAATGCTCAATAAAACTCAGGTTATACTCTTTTGAAGGAACAATTGTATTTATGGGCATCTGCCCTAGAGAAATTCTCCCACAGGTTCATATGTGTAGTGATGAGGGATAGCAGCAAGATGAATGTCCATTGCAGGACAGTGGAGATGTAGGGTGTGCTAAGGCACATCAGAGACTACCATGTCAGAGTTTGAAGCAGCAGATGAAAGGTACATAAAAAGATCTTAATAACTTGCAAATGGGTTTTTGAATGCAGGTTAGTGTAGAGTGCTTGTCTGGCATGCTTGAAGCCCTGGGGTAATACCCAATGCTAAAAAAAAAAAAAAAAGGAAATATTAAAAATTCCATCACACCTGGCAAATTACACATTTAAATAAAATAGAAATAGGTAGAATTTCAATGAAAATAGGGAGAGTAGATAAAGGGAAGCAACTCAAGATAGAATATGCATATTTACATTAAAATGTTTAGGCTCCTGAGAAAAACACTATGGATAACGCATGACATTAATTTCATTCATTTACCCTTTAGAAAGGAAAATCAGAGGAAATTTAGATACTTTTTGATGCAGGAAATGTAGACATAGATTAGAAAAATTACAATTCTAAATAGCCACAAGATCTTCCTTTTCTCAACATAACCTGCTTCCATACTTAGCTATGTATGCTCTAAAACTTAGCTTCTCTATCCAGCTCCAAGATGAATTAGCTTATGGTCTTGAAAGTATGATCCAGCACCACTGAGTCTGGTCTCTAAAACCAGGCAATTCATATGGGGATAATTAGCTGGGTGTAATGACTCATTCAGGCAATCCCAGCAAATGAAGACACTGAGGGAAGATAAACATGTTTGAGGCCATTCTAAGCAACATAGCAAGATCTTGTCTCAAAACACGAAATAAAAAGGGCTGAAGATGAAGCTCAGTGGTAAAGCCAAAGACTGAGTCACCAGCACCACCAGGAAAAATAAATGGGGTGCTAGTTATGCATCCAGTAATTATGTGTTTTTGGACTTTATTTATTTTTTTTTTTTTGGATTCCAGGGATCGAATTTAGCAACATTGGACCATTGGGCCACATCCGCAAGCAAATTTTTTTTTTCTTTTATTTAAAGACAGTGTCTCATTGAGTTGCTTTGTGTTAGGTCGGTGGCAGTGACTTGGTGGCGACTTAGTGGCAACTTAGAACAAAGCAGCCCACGCTACTTTGAACATCAATCAGATGCCTGCGGAAACTCCTGTCAATCAGCCAGGGAAACTCCTGTCAATCAGCCAGATCTCCTGACTAACACCTGTCAATCAACAGGACCCCCTGGCCAATCCTGGAGTTCATCCAACTCCCCTGACCGACTCCAAGAGGGCAAGGTACCCTAGAGACACCTTTTCCTGTCCCAAGCCCTTCCCTTCCTGCTGTAAGCCCCATAAAAGTCCAGTCTGGTCGAGCTTCCACGCGGTTTCTCCTCAGACCCTTCCCCTGTCCCCTCTGTGGGTCTGATCGAGTTCCGCCCGGGAGTGATATCTCAATAAAGCCTGTTCAGCGGCCCTTTTAAATCTGCCAACTTTGGTTGCTGCCTGCCCAGCCTAATCTGACAGGCATTAGTCAGGAAATCTGGCTGATTGACAGGCGTTTCCGCCAGCATCTGATTGATGTTCAAAGCAGCGCGGGCTGCTTTGTTCTAAGTTGCCACTAAGTCTCCACCAAGTCGCTGCCACCGACCTAACATTTTGTGCCTTGCCCTTGCTGAGGCTGGCTTTGAATTCAAGGTCTTCTTGCCTCAGTATCCCAAATCACTGAGATTACAAGGATGCACCACCAAGCCTCGCTAACTTGTCTATGTTTATCTGAAATGGGGAAAGAATATTTACAATGAATTGAAACTAGAAAGAACTAGAGCCTTGCTTCTATCCCACAGAGATCCACCCATCCTTTCCCTAATTCAGTCAAAACCAAGGAATTTCAACAAAGCCTTCAGGATTGGTATCATTTGCCCCTTAATACTATCAGGTTCTTCAGTCAATTTGTGATGCAAATGAAGGTCCCTCCCACGATGATTAGTTCTAAGTTCAGCTACAAGATGGCACACTGTGAAAAGGTGCAGTTCATACCAGACTGAATCATTTCCTTCTTTTCCTAGACCAGGTACACACCTTGGCCTTGTAGGGAAGCTGAAGCTATGGCAGACTGTCAACTCCTGACTCCCAGGAGGGTATGTCCAGAGCCCCACATGCCACCAGGCCTGAACCCAGGATAATTTTCTTACACTGAGCCACCACTCCTGCCAGTGCCGCCAGAGCTGCAGAGATGTGAATTTTCCAGTAAACCAACAGCCCTACTGGGCTTACACAGAGCAGGAGCTGTCTTTGGGGAACTGAGGGTGAGAAACTGATGTGACTCCATTTAAAAAAAACCAGCCTGTACCTCAGAGCAGGGCTTGTCCAAGGGGAAAGGGGTGACCCTTATCCTTGGAAAACACATTCCTAGGCACATAAGCAACCCTGCTGAGTCATTTGTCTGTACCAGATATCCTTGACTCAGCAAATGCAAGTTCCTGAAAAGACCAAAAGAATGCCTGAGGCCTAATTTCGTACCATTGCAACAACCCAAGTGAGACAGGGAAGATATCTGAAATACCAGGCGACTCTCCCACTAGTTTCTTGAGGGATAATGTGATTTGGCAACCCTGCAGTTTAGCATATACACTCTTGCAACCCCTCGAGGCCTAAATCAGTTCAAACATATCCACCAATTGAACTTACCAGTCATCCTTACCCGACTTGTTCCCACCAAAGAATGTGCTAATCAATGTTTAGAGTTGTCTGGGGGCTGGGATTGTGGCTCAGCAGTAGAGCACTCCCCTATCAGGGGCAGGATCTGGGTTCGATTCTCAGCACCACCTAAAAATAAAGGCATTGTGTTGTGTCCATCTTCACCTAAAAAATAAATATATAAAAAAAGTTTTTGTTTTACTTTACCGTGGTGTCAAACGATTTGCTGTGTGATGTTGTGACGCATAGAGTATCCCCAAAAAACCTATAAATCCTCATTGAGCTAAGGGCCAGCACTCACTCCTCTGGACCTCTGTTTCAGAGATGGTTTTGAGTCCAGGCTCGAGCTGTAAATAAAGACTCTTGTGTGATTGCATCGGATTCGGCTCCTGGAGGTCTATTGGGATCCCATGAATCTAGCATTAGAAGGTAGTGTACTAATAGAATATGTTGTTACACAGGAGCAGGGAGTTGAGATGAACCAGCACAGAGTTCAAGACCATCCAGCAGCCAATGGCTGAAACCTCTCAGGAGCTCCAATCATCTCAAGAAGAGGCAAGCACTATGGTCGGTGGGGCCCAAAGGGCTCTGAATCTCCCAGGAGGTGCCATTGCCTGGGCCATTGGACAGATGCACACTCAGGCTGTCTCCTGGAGCCCAGGTGCTCCTGGGAAGCTGCTGAAAACTGAGGCTTACATCACAGAGGAAACTAGAAGGGGGGAAAAAAAACAGCCTTGAGGATGCCTTGCCGTACAATGCCCTTCATCCAATGCCCTGGAAGGAGCCTGAAAACTCCAGTGGAGACCCTCATACTGTCCTTGTGGACTCCTGCGCTGGGACTGTGCCCGGCAGGCCTAGGAGGCTTGAAGTCTTGGCTGTGGTGGTCATCTCTTATTTTGTTCTTTCTCTCCTGAATGATTTAAAGGTTCTTGAATAAGAAAAACTCTTTCTGTAATTAATTTGTTAAGGAACTCTTCTTTTAGATGCACTTAGAATTCTCATAGTTTCTAATCTGACTGAGTTTTCATGATGATGAAAGCCATTCCTTTATTCACTGCTTGTCTATTGATATTGAGGGGGTGAGTCAGGGTTGGAAGCTGTATAGGTGGGTCTGGGGCAAGAAGAAGAAAATTACCCAAGTCAGAGCCGTGGGCTGAACCCCAGGGAATCTCTGGAGTTATAAGGGTAGTGTGCTAACAGAATGTGTAGTTGGGTAGCTACTTGCTGGTGTTTCTTCAAAACTGAATGTGACCTTCAGAAGAGGGGAGAGAATCAGCATCAAACAGTATTCTTTAAATGGTCTACAGTTACTTTTATTAACTAAGAAAGGACACCAAAATGAAATCTCTAGTCTTGGGCCTTCTGAATTGATAATCATGAGATCCAAGAAATCAGCTCTAGGTCAGATATGTGCAGGAAGTTACAGAATTCTGCACAGGTCAGCTGTGTCCAGTGTAAGTGACTTCATAGATTGTACTGCAACATCCACCAAAACTGAAGGCTTGTGGGTAGGGTCACATGGCAAATGTCAGTTTGCTCAGGTAGCTTTAGCAAACTATCAGCAGGGTGCCATGATGTGTACCAGTAGTCCAAGCTATACAGGAGGCTCAGACAGGAGCATTGCTTGAGCTCAGAACTTTGAAGCCACTCTGGGCAACAGAGAAGATTCTGTCTCAAAAAATGAAAAGATAAATTACTATACACTGGGCTGAGCTTCAAGGGATATAAATTCCTTCATTAGCATGGACATGAACTTTTAAACTTTCCTGTTCCTTAAAATTCAGTAGGTTTTAGATTGAAGGGATTTGGATTTAGAGGGGTTTAGGTGCTAGGTCTTCCTGAACAGTGGGATCAGACTTGTTTGCCTTGTTTTTCTCATTAGTTTATTTGAGTGTCAATGGTCCATGGCATGGAATGGGAGTAAGAGGGTCAAATAGGAGTTGGAGTGTTTTTGTGGTTCAGATATATAGACAGGATTCCAATGTGATCATCTTTCTTCTAAAACCCTAAAGTCTAAATCAGCTTTCTTTGCTCAGCAATAAAAGAGAATAAAAATCATAGCATTTGCAGGAAAATAGATGAAATTAGAGAAGATAATGCTAAGTGAAGTTAGCCAATCCCAAAAAACCAATTGTCAAATGTTTTCTTTGATATAAGGTGGCTGATTCATAGTGGGGTAGGGAGGGGGAGCATGTGAGGAATAGAAGAACTCTAGATAGGGCAGAGAGGTTGGAGGGGAAAGGAAGGGGCATGGGATTAGAAATTATGGTGGAATGTTATGATCATTATTATCCAAAGTACATGTATGAAGACATGAATTGGTGTGAATATACTTTGTGTACAACCAGAGATATGAAAAATTGTGCTCTATATGTGAATTTGTTTTAATTTCTTTTAAAATAGAAAGAAAAACATTAATTCTTATGCATAATATAATATTTGATAAAATCACAGGAGAGACTATAATTTTTAAATTTATGTATTG
Source organism: Callospermophilus lateralis (assembly GCF_048772815.1). Lineage (NCBI taxonomy): Eukaryota > Metazoa > Chordata > Mammalia > Rodentia > Sciuridae > Callospermophilus > Callospermophilus lateralis. The sequence continues at coordinate 25,105,736 of NC_135305.1, read as the reverse complement.
ATTGAGTTTTCAGTTGAGGAATGAGTGCCTTAAGGCAAAAGTGTTCCAGGGTCCAAGGGTCAGGGTGGGTCTCTGCAAAGGGCAGAGGGCCACAGGTTCTGTTGCAATTCCCCAGCCTCAGGAAGGCTCAGCCTTTGATAAGTAGCACTGGGAGAGGCCAAGTGCTTTGGTCTGAGCTAGCAAATGCACCAGGAAGAGAAGGAGGTATCTCTCAACTTGACCTCCACTTAATTGTACTATGACATCTTTACTTGTTTTAACTAATCTGTACAATACTTAAAAGTTTGTCTTTTAATAATCATCAGTGTCTTTTGCATCCATTTCATAATTTAATAAACTTCTTAATTGAATTATTATTGATACCATTTGCAACCAATTTGCAAACTAAAATCTCACTATATTTTTGTAGTTTTTGTGACTCTACAAACATCTTGCTAACAAAGTCATTACTTAAATTGCATTTCACCAGGGCTGGGGATGTGGCTCAAGTGGTAGCGCGCTCACCTGGCATGCGTGCGGCCCGGGTCCGATCCTCAGCACCACATACAATCAAAGATGTTGTATCCGCCGATAACTAAAAAATAAAAATATTAAAAATTCTCTCTCTCTCTCTCCTCTCTCTCACTCTCTCTTTTAAAAAAAAAATTGCATTTCACCAGAATAATTTCCAGGAAAACAGAAAGGAATGAAAGTGGAACATATGAGATTAATAGAGAATTTATTTTATCAAATATTTTTTTTCTGATTAAAGGTCCTACAAATCCTACAAATGATGTGTAGCATCATTACCTTTGTTTAGTGATTTAGAATCCACATGATTCCACATCAACAGGGAGCCATGTTTTCATAACTATAAACATTTACATATATGGAAAAATGCTTAATGCTTTCTACCTTTTGGAGATATAAGGTATTTAATATGTCCTAGAACCTCTATACAATCTATTCCCTTTGGGAGTCTAAGGATTGCCTTGTTTCTAACTATGTAGATCATTTTTATCTTGTACTATGAAAGAACAGTATTTTTTCCTTAACAGAGTTTCTTGTTTCTACGAATGAATCTGTGGATTAAATTTCTAAAAGTGAAATTTCTATATCAAAATAGTATATTTAAAACTGTTAGAATCCATGGCTATGTTGCATGTTAAAGAGTCCTACCAAATTCATTCAAAAAACAGTATTGAGGAAGGTCTTTCTGCCAATATATTTTTTTAATTTCTTAGTTATACATGGGCACAATGTTTATTTTGTTAGTTTTTAAGTGGTGCTGAGGATTGAACCCTGTGCTTCACATGTGCAAGGCAAGCCCTCTGACACTGAGCCACAACCCCAACCCTTTGCCAATATTTTAAGAACATGGTTATCATCAAAATTTCTTCTTTTTTATTTAGCAGGAAGCAAATCCAGGGACTCATGCCTGCTAGGCAAGTGCTCCACCACTGACCTACATCCCTGGACCCTGTAATAAAAGTTTTGGACACTTTTTAATATGCCATTTAAATGTGTATTTCTTTTAATTTGTTTGTGTCTAATATTAGCAAGGCCATGATTATCTTTCCTACTACAGAAGTGTTTAGTATTGCGTATTTATCTGTGGGAATTTGAAAAGAGTTCCATAATTTATAATGACTTTTCTAATTGATTTTGGGTGAATGACATTGATAATATCTGTCAATAATTCATACTGTCAAAAGGGCAGGGATACACTCCCAGCAGGCTTGGCTGGTCTCCTGGCCTCTGGCATGGGCAGGGAGAAGACCATTCTTACAAGGGTCACCACCACCAGAGGTTGGTCTTGGGTTCTAGACCTTCCTCACACTTGCACCTGGAACACAAGGGAGCCCCAGCGGGTGGTCGATAGTGGGAAACCTTTGAGATCCTCAACTTTCCTGGGTGTGCTTGTGGCTTCTTCTGGTTGGCAGATGCCCTGTTCAGTACAGGAGGCTCTGTGTCCTGGTGCAAGATGTGTGTGCTTTTGGAAAGTCATCTTTCCATGACCAATGCTGGAGAAGATGCCCTTGAGGTGTAGAATGCAGGTCGCAGTGCAAGTCTTGGCTGTCATGGGTGATAAATCTTGGTTGGACATAGAAGGGCAGCGACTGGGGCCAAGGATATATTGAGCTCAGGGCTAGAGGCCTCTGGAACCCTGGTGCCTGTGTTATGCTCAAATTTGGGACCCCCCAAAAGACCACCAGAGACCAAGATCGATGTAAGCAGCAAAGAGGTGTTTATTGCGAGCTAGCTCAGTCCTCCGCGCGCACACAGCAACTGGTGACGCTGAGAGGCCCGGAGCCCAGGGTTTGCATCGGTTTCATACATCATAGCATCTCTTAGCAAATCATCACACCGCGGGAAAACCAAACAACAACTCTAAAACATGATTAGCATATCAAGTGGCTGGAAAGAATCTGGAAAGAATTATTGGTTAGTTCAAGTTGACTCACTTAAAATTGATTGGTTTAAACCATGAGGATGTCACAAGGGGGGGTCTCTGCCAAGCTTCAGGGCTTCTAGTTTAGATATTGGTCACCACACCTAGGTGGGGGCCATCTGGAATTTCAGATATTTTGACAGCTTGGCCTATCTTAGGGATCACCATCTGCAGCTTTTCAGAGAACTGTTTCTGAAGCCAGATTTAAAGTTAGGTAGTCAGTGTAGTTAGGTAAATCGGGTCTAATATTGAGTGAAATCTAAAATGGAGGCCATGCCGGGAATGACTCAGGGAAAACGCAGGACAACTCATGGAATGTTAATGAAGTCCTGAAAAGGCCCTAGGCCAAAGTCCACCTCAAAGAAATGTTAATGGAGCTCAGGAAACAGCCCCAACAGATTTGGAGATAGCCCATCCTAGAGAAATGATAAGCCCATCCCAAAAGGTGATAATTGGGCCCACCTGTGTCCTAACCCCTTCAACCTACATTCCATCACCAAAACTATAAAAAGGGGAAACAACCGCACTTCCAGGAATTCCACCTCTTGGGTTCCCTTCTTCCTCCGGGAGAAGTCTTTTCTGCTGTCCTTTAATAAATTTCTAATTTCTACTCTGACCTTGCCTCGGCGTGTGCTTTCTGGTGTTATTCTTCAACATTGGGGAAGCAAGAACTCGTCACCCGTCAACAGCGGTTTCATTTCCACAGAGCTTTTCTGTGGTATTTTCCTGACTTTAGGACTGCAGTAGGTCAGGAGTTAAGTTTCAGAGCAAAATGAGGTCCCAAGTAGAATGAGGTTGCTTAGGTCTTTCATCTGATCTGCAGAATTCCAAGCCTGTGACACACAGAAGAGAAATTGATGTTCCATGGCATTTGGGGCCTTACACAAGGTACCACCAAGTATATGGGACTCAGGAGGCAGCAGATTTGGTGTTCTGAAACTTCTCTGGCCTCCAGGGAGTTTCTAACCACGGACTGGAATCTGGGTGGTGTTTGCTTTAATCTTGAATTGAAATTCCATTGAAAAACCAGCTTCTACCTCAGAGCAAAGCCTGTCCAAGGAAGGGACATGACCTTTGTCCTTGGAAAGACCCACAGAGCACTCCTAGGCACATTCCCACTGTGCTAAGATGTTTATCTACAAACAACAGGAGAGATCTGCTGTGCCAGGTGTCCCTGACTCAGTCAGGCTACTTGGGGATCCATAGCAACCCCCTAGCAGCCACCAATCAGCATGAGACAGGGAAATACCTGAGATGCCAGATGACCCTCCCAGTAGTTTATGGTGGTTGATAACGTGTTGGGAAACCATGTAGTTCAGCAGGTACACCCCTCTTGGCTTAAACCAATCAGTTCAAATGAATACCCTTTTGTATTGACCAATCACCCTTACCCAACTTGTTCCTGCCAGTGAATGTGCTAATCATGTTTTAGAGTTGTTATTTGATTTTCCCTCGGTGTGTGATGATTTGCTAAAAGAGGCTATGATGTACGTGAAGTCCCTGCCTTCCCCAAAGAATGTATGAAACCGATGCAAACCCTGGGCTCCGGACCTCTCAGCGTCACCAGTTGCTGTGTGTGTGTGCGGAGGACTGAGCTAGCTCGCAATAAACACCTCTTTGCTGCTTACATCGATCTTGGTCTCTGGTGGTCTTTTGGGGGTCCCGAATTCAAGCATAACAGCATCAGAAACCTCAATTAATGAGATTAACAACAATAACAATTATTTGTTAGTCTCTGTAATAGAAAGACTTGCTCCATACAAAACAGTGAAAAATAGACATTTTACTTCTGACTTTAGCAGGGTTTTCAGCACAATATCTAGATAATCACAAAATGCTTTGTTTGTAACCCTTTTCATTCCTGAACTCTGCCTGTGTGTAGAGTACTTGTGATTAAGCAATTTAAAAATAGGCAATGAGTTTTGTTTTTCAGATTTGGTGCTATAATCTGATTGGCCTATCACCTCATTCCCCACTCCATCCAATTCATAACTTGATAAATGAATCCCTAATATGATAATAGGAGGATTGGGGCTCTTTGGAGTAAATGAGGCCATAATCCCTCATTAAGTGTATTTATGGCCCATTCTGGAGATTTTTTTAAACTATTTTACAGATATTAGTCAGTATCTTCTAAACACCCCATAGGATAAAGCTATAAATCCATAATAAAAATGGGAAGTGAAAATTCATGAAATTGTGGAAAGCAAAAAAAAATTTAAATAATATTCTTATCAAGGAAAAAAAGCACAAGGGAAGAAAATACAAAGATAACTAATAACAATGGAAACACACTATACCAAAATTTATGGGATGAAGCAGGTACAGTGACAAGGGCGGTGTAATAGTCAGGGGTTCTCTAGAGAAACAGAATCAAAAGGAATTATGATTATAAAAAGGGGATTGATTAGATTAGCTTACTTGACCAGAAGCTGGGTAGTTCCCAATGGCCGTCTGCAAGCTGTAGAGCTGGAGGAACCAGAAGTTGCACAAGTGTCTGAAGCCCCCGAAACAAGAGAGATCAAAGTGTTCTCCTAGTCTGAACAGAAGGCTTCGGGAAATTCCCTGGACAATCCCTGCCAGAGTCCACTTTGGAGGAGTGAAGAAGCAGGAATCCGATATCCTCAAGTGATGGCATCAGCAATCAAGAAGATGAGCACTTGCATTTGCTGCTGCTGCCTTGTTCTTCCACCTTTTATTCTATCCAAGCTACCATCCTTTTGGAGGGTGCTGCCCAACTTTAGGGAGGGTCTCCACTTAAATTGCTATCCCACTTGTCAATCATTCCTAAGCACACCCTCACTGGCACACCCAGAAGCCTCTTAATCATTGACATGTCTTAATCTTATCAAGTTGAATAAATGCTGACATTAACAAAGACTACCCAGACTAAATTTAAATCAGTAATCAAACACAAGGTGAGGCTGGGCATGTAGCTGAATGGTATAGAGCATTTGCTGGAGGCCCTGCCTGGGTTCAGTGTCCACCACTGGGGAAAAATAAATACTAATAAGTGAAAGCTCTGGGCATAGTAGTTTCATCAGTGAATTCCATGAAAAATTAAAAGAAGCATGGCTGACTACTCTCAATCTTTTTCAAAATATTGAAGAGGAACAGGAAAAAACTGTAGACCTCTACTCCTAATTCTATTAGTGACTATTTGCAAGTTGGATTATAGAGAACTGCCAGTGTGTGAATTCAAGAGAAATTTCAATTGTACTAATATTTCATATTTCTTTCTTTTTTTAAAAAAAAAATCTTTTAATATTTATTTATTTATTTTTTAGTTTTTGGCCGACACAACATCTTTGTTTACATGTGGTGCTGAGGATCGAACCCCGGCAGCACGCATGCCAGGCGAGCGCGCTACCGCTTCAGCCACATCCCCAGCCCAATATTTCATATTTCAATAATGTATCTTGCAATTGATGCTGAAAAAGTTGTACATGAAATAAAGTATTAAATTAGGGACTGTCCTTCATTTCTGGTTCTTCCGGATTGTGTTTATATTGTTCAACACTTAAAAAAATAAAAATAGATAAAAATTTTTAAAAACCTATATGCTGAAAATTGAGGTACTTCCTTGAAGACACATGAACATCTCTACAACTGATTTGGGTCAACAATTTCTCTGGGAATATACTTTACTTAGCATGTTTTGCCTTTCCTTGAAATATTGTTTTTGAATCTGACAAAGTAGAACATCTCCCTGTGGTGTATCAAAAGTGTAAAACTAAGACTTTTGTAGTGCACTATAGTAAATGGAGGGTAGGGGTCCAAACGTTCACACAACTCTGGGATTAAGCCCTGTGAATGTTTGGCTTGAGAATACTTGTAATTAACATTGATCATACATTAATACCGGGCAGGATTAACAGGCAAGGGAAAACCCTGTCTGCCCCCTGTGCAAAGGGGACCCCACCACCCACCCCTTGTCTAGCAAAGAAAAGATACCTACGCAGGGCCCATGCTGGCATCCAGCCAACCTGCCTTTCATTTCCCAATCTCCAAATCAAAGACACAAGTGAAAAACAATTGTTTCTATAATTTTATTATACAAGGGACAGAAAAATTTATGAAAATTCAAGAAGGCATAAACTTCTCACTTGATTACTAATATGAGAATTGTTTATTTTAACATCGTTTCTTCTCAGAGGATCATCCACTGCAGCATGTTCTTGAAGTCGCCAGTGCTCTCAAGTCAAAGGCAGGCAGCCAGGAGTCCAGAGCCTTAAAATCTAAAGTCTCTGCATGGGAGTGGAAACCTCAGGCAGTGGCTCTTGGCATCTGCACAGCATGATACTAGAAAGAACATGGGCAATCGCAGGATCACTTGGTCCAAGGGGGCAGCATGAGCACTGGTCTGCCTAGTTTCTTAGAGGCATCCAACTCTCCTGGTGGGGCCTGCGGCTCCTGCTGGGTCAAAGGCTTTGGGCCAGGGCAGGCAGGCAGCTCTGGGCCTCTTCTCAAAGTGCTGTGTGATCTGGATCCATGGAGGGGGCAGTCAGAGCCCAGAAACCCACAGGGTTTTAAAAGTGTTTCAAGGTTAAAGTCCTGGTGATCCCAAGAAAGGAAGCCCAGCCTGGGATAAAAAGGCAGAGACCAGGGCCTAGGATTTGCTTCCATGAGGGCCAGCAGTGCCTGTGGCCCTGGAGCATCATCTCCACAATCCCAGGCCTCCTTCACACAGCCGGGAAAATGCTTGTGCATAGCTGCAGACTCTCAGAGGAGGAAAGGTCTTCAGAGACCCCTTGCCTGATGATTTCTACTCTTCTGGGCTCCTCTTGATCTGAAGCACAGGGTGTAGAAATTAGTGGAGATAGGATCTCATGAGTACATTCCTGCTAAAGGACAAATTCAATCATCTTGGATGTCAGTGTTTGATTGGATTGATTTTGTTGGTAGATAGGTTTAAAACAATTTTTAAAAATCCCAGGATACACATCACTGGTTGCCATGGCCTACACCTTACTACCTGGTCTCCAATGAGAGAAAAAGAGAGAAGAGGGAGAAAGAGAGAGAGAGAGAGAGAGAGAGAGAGAGAGAGAGAGATATGTGTGTGTGTGTGTGTGTGTGTGTGTGTGTGTGTGAGTTAGCCTTGGTGGAGGCTGAGGCTGGAGGATTGCAAGTTCAAAGCCAGCCCCAGCAATTTAGCTAGACCCTAAGCAATTTAGGAGACATTTTCTGGAAAAAAAAATGCTGAGGATATGGCTCAGTGGTTAAGCAGTTTGGGCTCAATCTGTATGCATTACAGTTCTCCAGAGGAACAGAATAAATAGGAAGTATGGTTATAAGAAGGGAACTTATTAGGTTGACTTACCCACCAGAAACTGGATCATCCACAATAGTAGTCTGTAGGCTGGAGAACTGGAAAAACAAAGTATCTGCACAGTCCAAGAGGATAAATCCCCAGAATAAGAGAGATCAGGGTGCTCCCCTAGTAGTAGACTAAAGGCTTCTGGAGAATCACTGGCAAAGTCCACTTTGGAAGAACGAAGAAGCAAGAGTCTGACACTCAAACTCAACAGCAATCAGGAACTGTTCAAGAGGAATCAGCTTGCATCTGATGCTGCTTTCCTGGTTCTTCCAACTTTCATTCTATCCAATCCATCATCTTATTGGATGGTGCTGACCATGCTTAAGGAGGGCCTCTGTTTCTGTTGGCAATCCCACATGCCAATACTGTCTGGACACATCCTCATTGACACACCCATAAGCCTCTTAATCTAATCAATTTGATAATCAAGATAACCATTACACCCTGGTACAGTAAATAAATAAATAAAGTAATTAATTAATACCCCAAACAAACAAACACACACGAAATGAGAGAGAATTTAAGAAGAAGTTAGGGTTGGATAATACAGGGGAAGGGATTTTCTGGAGGTCAAGGGTTGGGTTACCATGAGCACGGCCAAAATAGTAACCAAGGAAATTCGTGTGGCAAACTACACATAAAGGGGATTAGACTTGAGGAGCAATTTAGAACATCGTTCCCTTACAAAAATATCTAGGCTGGGTGTGGTTGTGCTTGCCTGTTACTCTAGGACTCAGGAGGCTGATAGGATGATCTTAAGTTCAAAGCCAGCCTCAAGCAAAGTAAGGAGGCCCTAAACAACTTAGTGAGACCATGTCTCAAAATATAATATAAGAAGGCCTGTGGATGTATTTTGGTGGGTAAGCAAATCTCCAGAACTCCCTACCATCACCCAAAAAATGACTAATAAATGCTTCATAATGTTTGTGGGTTTCCATCCCTTGATTCTCAGGACAATTCTGCTTGAGTCTGAGAGGTTGGCCATCTGTGCATTACATTCCTGCTCCATGCTTGTGAATACACTGGTCTTTAAGGAGAGAGAGGCATACAGAGAGAGTTGAATGGAGTATTCAGATGTGGTGGGTTCAGGTGTAAATGTTGGATTATAAATTGTAATTGTAATTGTTGACTCCAAATTTTATTTAGTTTTTATTTTTGTGTTTTTAATGAATAGCTACATTAAAGCACTTTTTAAAATTGTGGTGAATACCTCTGATAGGAAGGGACCAATGCCAAGGGTCCTGAATTTCACAAGTTTAAGTTCCATTCCTACAACTTTATAGATGTGACACTCAGCAGGTGATTTAATATCTATAGTCTTCATGTTTCCATCTGTGGACTGAAAATAAAACCTTTCATAGGTAATATCATGATACAATTCATCCATCAGTGATAAGTAGACAGCTCAAAGCAGAAAATAAGTTGTTAAATTATGATTATTATATTATCATGATTGATGAAATCATAATACAATCTAAATGATTAATACATTATAAAGCTTTCTAATATGTGTTTCTGCTGTGAACGTATTGCTTTTCCTCATGTCATGTGCTTGGAGCAGTTATATTCCAGTGGATCTTTCCTTCAGTTTATCAGACATTCTAGTTAGAAAACTGGGAGTGCATGAAAGCAGAGCTGTCCTTGACCATACATTAATCTTCAATGGAAACAAGTCAGTTTAATTCAGATATTTAGGGAGCATGAGTGGTAACCTGCCATGAGTGAAATTCTATGATGGATGCAGCATATAGAGACTTGAAGAGCTGCTTCCTACTTTTGAAGATCTTATGTTTATGAGAGAAAATTAAGTTAAAGTCAAGAGACAATGCAGGACACAGGCAACTCTCATACCCCATGGTGGCTGGTTAAATGCAAAGTAACCTAATGTTCATGATGACTCTATCAGAACCAGCCTTTTATATGAGCTTTGGTGGGGGGAAGAGACAATGGTAGGAATAATCATGAGAAATAAGGGAATAAAGAGGGAAGAGAGTCATAAAAAAAATTAAAAGGGAAAGAGGAGAAAATAAAAATAAAAAGGAAAGGAAAGGGGGGAGAGAGGGATGAAGGAAGGAAGGAAGGAAGGAAGAAAGGATGGAAAGAAGGAAGGAAGGGAGGAAGGAAGGAAGGAAGGAAGGAAGGAAGCTATGGACATCAGAAGAGGCAGATGATTGTAAGCTGTGGCCCAGACAGCCAATAGTGGCAAATTGTAGAGTTCAGTGGAGAGAATGGACTCTCTACACCTGGGTCATGGAACAAAACTCAAAGATAAGCTTTTTAAGGATGAGACAGGCATAGGTTCAAAAACTGTATGTATGTATAGAAATATCACATTGTAGTTCATAAATATGTTTATTTGTTGTGTGTCAATTGACAACATTAAAAAAAAGAGAGAGAGAGAGAATTGAGGGCATTGGCAATACTGCTGACTTCATCCAGTGAACTCATCCAGTGCTGGGGCCCAGGTGTGTGCTTGGCTCAGCCTCCATGGAATTGGGGGCTCTAGACATGCCTGATACCAAGGAAGCTCTTCCAAGTTTGATGGATGGAGCTCCAAAGCTTCAGGTTTTTGATCTGGCTAGGCAATGTCACTGGTCTGGGAAAAGGGCAAAAGATTCACTCAGATACAGACAGTGCACATGTAAACTGTGTTGCATGGTACAGGATGACAGAAAACAAAACCCAAATACTCATCTGAAGAATTGATGCTTATTTGATTTGAAAATTGCCTGAAACCTGATAGGATCAATGTGAAGTTTTTATCTTCCTGGAAGGCATGGCCTGATCAGCTTGTGTTCCCGAGAGGGAAGGTGTTTGGAGGGAAGGATCCAGTTCCTGACCATTTCCACCGAGTACAGGAAGCCTGTGTGTGTCAGGCACGCCTAGACAAGTATACCGATCATTGTCATTCTCTTGTCACATCAGAGAACATTGCCTGGTTGAGATGAGACCCAGGTTAGACTAAGATAAATGTCAGATGATGATAAAATTATAAAAGTAGTTCATTCTGGGGCTGAAAAGCTAGGTGCTCAAGCATACAAGTCAGGTGGGAAAATTAATGAATGCATAATTTGATTGTGTACTGAGTGTCCCAGATAGTGCTTCAAATTCTTTTTAATTTTGTTACCAGTAGATTATCTTAATCAAAAGAAGGGGACTCACTATATGTGATTTTCAGGCCCTAGGGCAAACAAACTGAGTGAATGCAACATTGTCAAAGAGCCCCCCTCTCACCCCAAATCCCTATTCTGTTTTTTATAATTATGTGCTTTGTATTATTACCCATACCATATTATATTCTCTTCTACTTGTTGGAATTCTTCCATTAAGAAACTCTTATTTTAAAATATGTATTGTAGTATTTTATCCATTTTATACAATATCCACTTTTGTGTGGATATATTCTATTTAAAAAAATTCACATATTTTTATTACTTTTTATTCATTTGTATGTTTCTATGATCTTTTACACACATTTCACCTGCCTCTTCCAAATCCAGCATATTATCCTCTGATGGGACTGTGACAGTTTGCCTCACTCCACTGTACATCCACCCATGGACAGTCAGATTACCACTTGGTGGCCATCATCAAATCTAGTAGTCACTAGATTTTGGAGAGAATCTGTCTAGGACAGATACCCAAGAATACAACTATACCATGGAAAACGCATAACCCAAAGGTTAATGAGCACTGCCAGATGTTCTTTAGGATAGCTGCTACAATTATATTCTATGCACAGCTTCCCCACATACTTGGAATAACACCATATTCTAATACTTTTCTGTGGGCAGCTTGCTTCTGAAGAGTGCAGCTCTTGAAGTAATTTCCATTCAGGGTGTTCTGATTTCTCACACTTTCTCTTTTAGACAGTGACATTACTCTTTGTGCATATTGTACCTTGGAAGTTTGTGGTTTTTTCTTTTTTTAAGTGCTCTTCAATCCAAAATGCTCACATAAATATCCTTTGTTCTCTTCTATATGTGTTTATTTCATTAACATGGATGCAGGGAGACAAGCCAAGATTTTTCCAATCCTTTCTGGGAACAGGAGTAGAGCTGGGCTCCTGAGTCTATCCTATGGGTAGGGCCTGACAGTGGTGGTGCTTCGTGGGTGGGGAGAGACCTTGAAACTGAAGACCAAAGAGCTGGTACAAGCTAAACCCAGAAAAGAAGTTTTCCAAGTAAAAGGCTTTAATCTGAACCAGGCCCTACCTTCACCCTAATAAAACTTCCACTGTTGCTCAGAATTTGAGATTGTCTTTAGGACCAACAATTGCACTTGCCTCTTTAGATACCACGCACATGAGCTAAAGTTCTGGACTAGTTTCTCAACACACCAGAGAGAGAAGAGACCTTCTGTAGGTAGGATTCATAGGTCAGAATCAGCGATCTGTCATTCTTCAGTCTAAAGTGGTAGAGGCTGCAGAACCGGTGTTATGCTCAAATTTTGGACCCCCAAAAGATCACCAGAGACCAAGATCGATTGAAGCAGCAAAGAGGTGTTTTTTTTTTTTTAAAGAGTGAGAGAGAGTGAGAGAATTTTAATATTTATTTTTTTAGTATTTGGCAGACACAACATCTTTGTTTGTATGTGGTGCTGAGGATCGAACCCCGGCCGCAAGCATGCCAGGCGAGCGCGCTACCGCTTGAGCCACATCCCCAGCTCCGCAAAGAGGTGTTTAATGTGAGCTAGCTCAGTCTTCCCTGTGCACACAGCAACTGGTGATGCCGAGAGTCCCGGAGCCCAGGGTTTGAATCAGTTTTATACATTCTTTGGGGAAAGCAGGGACTCCCACATACATCATAGCATCTCTTAGCAAATCATCACACACCGCAGGAAAATCAAACAACAACTCTAAAACATGATTAGCACATACATTGGTGGGAACAAGTTGGGTAGGGGTGATTACAAGAGGAGGATTAGTTTGAACTGATTGGTTTAAGCCAAGAGGGGTGTATGTGCTGAACTACATGGTTTCCCAACATGTTATCAACCACTATAAACTACTGGGAGGGTCATCTGACATCCCAGGTATTTCCTTATCTCATGCTGATTGGTGGCTGCTAGGGGGTTGCTATGGATCCCCAAGTAGCCTGACTGAGTCAGGGACACCTGGTGCAGCAGATCTCTCCTGGTATTTGTAGATAAACAACTCAGCAGGGTGGGTAGGTGCCTAGGAGTGCTCTGTGGGTCTTTCCAAGGACAAAGGTCAGGCCCCCTTCCTTGGACAGGCTTCCCTCTGAGGTAGAGGCTGGTTTTTCACTGGTAGATGCCAGAAATGCCACTCTGAAGGTGCAGGCATCAAGTTCCAGTGTGTTCCCAGTCCAGGTTCACAGGGCTGCCATCTGCTGCTTGTCTTCAAGGCTCAGAGCTGTTAAGTATATGAAACTTCTGATCCTGTTTGTCATCACGCAGGAACAGAATCCAGGACACTGGTCAGACAGGGCTGCCGATTCACAGACTCCTTGAGTGCCTTCTCCCCAGTCCTACCCTGCATGGCCGCTCAGAGGGCCACTTGCCCTCCAAGAGCTCCTTTGGCTTCCAGCCTGCACTGGCTTCCAGCTCCCTTCACATGGCTGCTTGCTGGGGCTCCTGCTGGTCAAGAAAGGAGCTTTCCCGGTTTGGTCCTCTGGAGGACCCTCACTGGCGCTCTCCAACCTACTCATCCACAGCAATATTCCTATTGCTTCCACAACGAAATTTTCAAACGCACACAACTGTAAAGCAAAACAAACATCATACATTTCGGAACATTCTCTTGGGAAGATGAAAAAAATCAAATCAATATTTAAAAATCAAATCAATATTCAATGATCTGAAGTTGATTTTTTGGATTCTTTTCATGAGATGAATTAAACTGCCATGAGGCCCTTTCTGGAAGCTAAAGGCAGAGACTTGTAAGGCGCAGGCGCAAGCGCAGGTGCAGGCTTGGGCCCTCTTTTCCCGCCCCGCTGCCTACTCCCTCTCCTGTGCGCCTGCACCTGCGTGCACATCCGTGATGCTGGGTGGACAGTAGCCCTCAGAAGGAAGGATTTGGTGGCGCCCGTACTCTACTGGCAGGGTGGCATCAGTACCGATGTGGCCCTAGACCCGCTTTTACCTTCGTCAGTCCTTTCCTTCCTAAGAGAAAAATCATATCTTATGGCTGTGTTGGTTTAAAGGTAATGTTAAAATTTTATATCATATGAAACATTTTCTTTGAACTTGGAGTTTTTGTGTTTTTCCGCCTTTATTTTTACCCCTCCCCTCTTTGTGGCTTTTGAAAGAAATTATATTTATTTGCGTGTGGCTTCAAAAGTACTGGAGGCCCCAGCTAGACTCTGGTGGATGAGTCGGTTCTGGTTGGTCGCCTATTCATTCCAGGCTGAAGCAAAGTGAATTCTAAAGCCTCTCAAATGGGCTTTCCTCCGCGAAGCTTCGACACAGTTTCTGCCATGAGGGTGATGAGGCAAGGATTCCATAACTGCCAAGCAGTTAAGTTTGTACTCTTTTTTTGCTTTAAACCCTGAACTTTTGGCTCTTGATTTAAGCTCTGAGTCCCTAGGCCTCTCCAGTGCAGGCCTGCATCTTGAGCCTCACTCAACTTAAGGAGGAACACATGTGACAGGAGTTCACCTTTGGTGGACCCTTTTATTGGGCAGGTCACAGAAAAAGGCAGGAAGCAAAGTGAAAAAGAAACTTGTCACATATTGTCTGAACAAACACAGAGTGTAACTGGAACATCCTATCTCCAGCTGAGGGTCTCTGGGGGAAATGGTGAGGAGCCCAGAAGCCAAAGGTGGGTGACTGAGGCAAGCAGGCTTGTGGGTGAACTAGTGCTTCTGGGAACTAGTGCTTCTCACATTCTGAGAAGCTATTGAGGAGCTATATATTTTCAAAACATTCATGCATATAAAACAAGTGGAACTATGAGACACATACCATTGTTTCACTACTTTTCCATCACTTAATAAATTGTAACCATATGGTGAGATTTTGTTCACCAATTTCATATGTCCTGATTTGGATTCATAATATTTTATTTCTAATGCTTTATTGCTAGCTATTGCCCAGTTTAAATGTTTGGATTGTGATCATCTTCAGCTTGTAGGTGTGTGTGTGTGTGTGTGTGTGTGTGTGTGTGTATGTGTGTGTGTGTGAGAGAGAGAGAGAGAGAGAGAGAGAGAGAGAGAGAATATATGCACCAGAGAAACAGAAAGATGTACACTGACCAAAAAGTTAACATTTGGCTTTGAAGTATAGATGTATTCTAAATTTAGGTTGATTCCTTACATTTCCCTTTAAAATACTACACCCACCGCCATCCTACTTATGTTGTCAAAGTGTAGTTTGCCCTACTATGTGAGGATAAATCATTAAAACAAACTAGAATATATTCTAAAACTTTTCTTTGTTTGTAATTTTTAAATAGATTTTATGCATATTATAGAGTCTGTTTCAAACTGTAAAATTCGGTCTGAGGAAAGACCTACTTATTTATAGACAAAGAAAAACAAGTACAGTTTTTCCTCAATGTTCCTAAATGTAGCCTCTGTCACGTGAGTTGTTCCTTGGTAAGTTTTCTTCCCTTCCCTTTGCCAAGTATTCTAAATTGTAAAGAAAGTTTGCACCTAACTTACCACTATGTTCACTGCTACGTAGCCTTTAGATTGACGAAACCTAGATCATTTGGTGACCTTCAGATTACATCAGAATGTGGAATGCACCTCCTAAGTCTTTGCTTCTATACATCAGTTAAAACAAAGCATGTAAATTGCTGTGAGATCTAACTTGCAGAAAAGTGATCAGTGTGGCTAAAGAAATACAGGAACTATTCCCAGGAGGTTCATGTTGGTTGGAACATTCTGAGGAGAGAAAACTGTGAAGCAGACAGATGCCCTGATGAAGATCATCCCCATCACACCTTCTTCCTGCCCATTGCTCGCTACACCTCATTTCCCTCCCTTTACAACCCCATTCATGCACCTGGGTTCCCTGAGGTGGTCTTTCTGGGAATGATGTCTGCACTCCAACTTCTCAGGGTGCCAACCTTTGAGTAAACCTGATTGTTTCTGAACTCTTGATTTCCAAGTATTTGCTTACCAGGGGTGAGTACCTGGACTTGGATGTGGTAACACATTCAGCTTTTAACAGTTTGAGTTCACTGGGGACCTGTACCTGCATCCTTCCCATGCCATACACTCACTTCTGAAGGACTCATCCAGTCCCTTGTCCTGAAATACCAAGCAGGAGAATAAATCTGTCCCCCACATGAATCTATTCCCCCAACTCAAGCTCTGATACTCCAAAAATGGATTCCTTTTTCTGTACTGCACACCTGCACTGGATGCACTCAGACAATTCAATACTAAGCCTACTCTCCATGTGTATTCCCTGTGTTGAATAATGGTACCCAGAATCATTAACAGTAAATCAGAAATCTAGGATGAATGTTCCCTCCCTCGCTGTCTCATTCTTTTTTTTATTGGCATCCTTTTTCCTGTTCTCCCTTTGAACTCCCCTACCTCCTTCACCATAATCCTAACTCTAATTCTATCCAGAGACTGAACACTTCATGCCATATTACTTATCACTAGTTTAAAAAAAATGAGATATTACAAATTTCAAATCCAGGGCATGGAGAGAGAGAGAGAGAGAGAGAGAGAGAGAGAGAGAGAGAGAGAGATTGATTTATTTTCAATGAGTTCACTGCTTGGGGTCAGATTAACAGATACATCCCACATTCCCGAATATATTTTGAAATTTTCACTTATAATTAGGAGTTTTCCTAATGAAGAGGGTTATGAAAGAAGATCCGGATATGCCACCCTCAATGTATGCCACTTTAGCATAAGGATTATTTTGAACTAAAGGCAGTTTACTAGAGCTACCACATCTAGCTTATGTTTGAACTTTCTGGACTATGAACATTGACCAATCCAGAAGCAACAAGTGAACTGTCCCACTAGTCTTCAAATTTTCCCATTTTGCATTGTAATGCCTCTCTTATCTATAGCTGTTAGGGTCTGTAAACAAGTCAAGATGGCGCCTGGCATTTTGCTTGAGGGAGTGGTTTGTGAAGTAACGCCAGCGAGCCATTAAGTGTGGAGATTACTTATTGGTTGACTGCTGTATCTAGTTTATGTTAATTAAGATAAGCTGTGTGTAATGTATATATACCCCTCCTGTCCTACAATAAACGGCTCCCACTCCTGCTGTATCAATGTACACAAGTTGCTCGTCACCCCCCGGTTATTTTGCTGCAGCTGGACTGTGGCATATAGCCAATGTAAGCTAAATTTAAAATGATTTATGCTTTCCTTCTTCACATTTTCATGATAAGAATACTTTTGGCCCTTAGGACTGGTATACATATTTCCAGCCACACTCTAGCCTTGCTGCTGGTAGTTGTGGAACTTATCTTGGGACCTGCCCCTTTTCTGGCTAGCATCTGGCATGACCCAATATGGACAGTGATTTCAGGGAATCTTCAGTTTAAAGGGGTTTTGTTTAATATCACCCTCTATGTACTCATTCCCCTTTCTAGGGAGAATGATGTCTGCATTCACTGTCCTCAGTACATGTTCCTAGGCAAGTGCAGTAAGACTCACACCAAAGTTTGGTGAAAGAAGAAATTCTCACCAGGTTCCTAGTGGTTCACATTAATGCCATAACATTCACGAACTCAAGATGTCTTGTGTACTCTGAACTCAACTAGGCCCAGGTTCATGCTGTCCCCATGCACTGCTGCTTTCCTTTCACAGGAGAGATACACAGTTTTAACCCAGAGCTGGGTGAGCTCCTGGAATCAGTAACTGAATACAGCCCTAGATTATTAGAAACAACTGTACTCAAATCAGGAAGAAATCTTCCATAAGTGTATTGGGAGTGCTACTCAGGGAGCTCCTCTTCACTCTGCTAGACTAGAGAATCATGGTACTTAAAATCCATCTATCTCTCCAAGAGAGCATCTCAAAGCAAACTCCTTTGAGCTGCAACAAGGATGCAAAATTGACACTAAATGGCCAGGGGGAAGGGTGAATTTTCAATCCAGGAGACCAATGGAAATATGCTCTCTTTTTGGCTGGTGAATAAGGTGACACAGTGGAGTTCTCTGTTGAGACAAAAGGCAACAGGAAGAATTGTGCACTTTCTATCTCAGTGTTACTGACCCTGGGAAATGTTCTCTTTTACTTGCTGCTCATTGGTTGCCCTGGTCTTTATTTTCACCTGAACTACCTGGCCCAGGGGTGATCACTGTTACCTCAGTATTGAGCCTCAAATTGACATTTGAAAGAAGGAGGTGGAGATCCTTGCTATGGTTTAAGTATATCCCTGAAAGCTTATTCATAGGAATCTGAATCCCCCCATGCAACAGTACTGGAAGGTGGGGCCTTATAAACATGATTAGGCCAGCAGGGCTAGGCTTCAGTGCCCTTTACAAAAGGGCTCTCAGTAATGGGCCCTTGCACACATGTTCCTGTGCCTTTCCATCATAGGACAAGGTAGCAAAAAGGCCCTTGTCAGTCACCTGCACCGTGTTCTTTGACCTCCTTGACTCCAGAACCCATAAAGAATATATTTATTTTCTTAATAAATTGCCTGGTTCCTGATATTTTGTTATAGTGACAGGAACCGAATTAAAATAATTGTTACAATTAGGAGTTTTCCTAATGAAGCGGATTATGAAAGAAGGTAAGGATATGCCCCCCTCAATATATGCCACTTTGGCATAAGAATTATTTTGAACTAAAGGCATTTGAGTTTCTGAAATCTCTCTTTATACCTAAAAGTAGGGCTTTCCTAAATAACTTGATCATCATTAGTACTCATCCTAGGAAAAATTACATCTCCCTCTGATTAGAGAATTTGCCACCACACTCAAGCAGACATTCTCTACAAACTATCTTAATTCCCTATTAAGGTGATTGTAAGTTCTCCAATTTCACCACTCCTTTGGAGTAATTAGTTCTTTCTGTGATGCTTCCATACACTCAAAACTTAAAATTCATAAATTTGTTATGCCTTTGGTCCTGTTCACCTGTTTCCAAATTATTTCACAGTCCCAACCACGGCCATTGAACCTACCAAGGCAGAGAAAAAGCTTTTCTTTGTTTTCCTGGAAAGCATGGACATGTATTATTACTATCTCTCTAAGACATTACTGCAGCTTCTAAGCCATGTCCACATTTCCCACAAGGTTCACTTGTGCACATTGCTGTGCTTCCAAAATCCCTTTCTGCATTTTTGCTTCAAATGCAAAAGCTGGGTTTGGCTTTTGCAGGGTCCTGTGACACCAGCACCTGGAATCCCAGTTCACTAGTATCCTAACAGTCAATAGTATCCTAACAAGTCTTGTTATTGTGCTGCTTATCTTGGTTTAGTAAATCTTTTCTTAACATTTTACAGACATTTCTCTCTGTTTACACTTTGTTTCCTCTTTCCATTGCAAATGAAGACAGACACTGTGAAAGGCTCCACATCATGTTTTTCTGTGCTCCAAAATTGGTGCTGGGTGGTTGAAACCATGACATGGCACCTATACACCTGACATTGCCAGCCTGCCCAGAATGCAGCCAATTTCAGGCTGCAAAAGACTTAGGATCTCCTCCTGAGGAATATGCCCTTCCCATGACCAGTCTCTGGCCATTCTCACAGATGCACACCACACTGGAATTAGACTGAATTTGAAGGCCTGAAGTAGCTCTGATGCACACACCTTCAGGGGAGTAACTCTTTAGATTCCTAAAGGGGAGTTGGTTACCCTTACCACTAGGGGTGCCTATTCCAACATTTCTGTTAAGGTGCAAGGTTAGGTTGGAGGGGAAGGGTTGGGGGTTTAGCTCATTGGTATAGCACTTGCTCAGCATGCCTCAAGTACCTAGGTTCAACCTGCAATACTTCAAAGTGTGAAAGGAAGAAAGAAAGAAAGAAAGAAAGAAAGAAAGAAAGAAAGAAAGAAAGAAAGAAAGAAAGAAGGAAAGAAAAAGGCAAGGGGTGGGTGAGTGGGAGATAGAAGTAATGAGCACCCAGTTTTGCTTTAAACAGCTCTCTTCCCTGGCCTCTTGTCCTGATAAGGTGGTTGTAACTTTTCCTGTGGGGATAAGGCACTTCTTTCTTCGTTCTCCAGACCCACAGAAAAGGAGGTAATTGGAGATGCTTCAAGTACCAAGAGGGCTTTGGCTAGGGGAGGAAATGGTAGGATAGTGGGGGAAGACTATAGTAGCCAGCTTGAGAGTAGGTGAGATAAGAGTGCAAAAGGGGTCCCCTAATCTCTCTGGGGCACCTGTCCCTTCCTGCAAACAGCCAAGGTTCATCTGGGGAAAAGACGGAATTGATTTGATGGGACCAGCCAGAGGAGTGTGGGAAATCTTAAGGGCTGCTGTAGGTGCACATGGTGGAGTCTGCAGTCTCTGTGGGGCATCCCTTCCAATAGGGCAGATTTGGGGGGGAAGCATAAAAAAGTCATGGGACAGAGCAATTTCCTTCTTGCAGTGGTACCTCCATACTTTGTAGAAAACAGTAATTCAGAGGCATCAGTCTTACTTGAAAAGTGAGTGGAAAGGGAGGATTCAAGTGCTTGAAACTTTGCCACCATAGCAACATCTCAAGACAGAGAAGCCGTCAATGACTCATTTAAAATATTAATTTGACAGAACCCCAGCTAAGTAACTAGGAGCCCTAGTTTGAAGGTTTGGGGGCAGAGTTTCCTGTAGCAAAGAGATGCGCTTCTGACTCGCTTTAAAAGCGCTGAGGTGTCTATAAAAGGAGAGGGGCCCCAGACCAAGACAGAGGAGTGACATGGAGGGCCCAGCACTGCTTCTTGCTAAGGGAGCTGTTGGTGTCCAGGAGGCCTTCCTTTTCCCTTAGACCAGCCTGATCCGTGCCTGCCTTGGGTGCTACTCAACCTGCTCTCATGTGCAGCCCTCTGGGTCAGTAGCTGGAGACTTCAGTAACTGGGGACTGGGACTTCGCCAAGAAAAGGAAAGGTTTTGTTATGTCGGAAGCACGGGTTTGTGGATAGCCAGCAGGAGTGGAAATCTCACTAGCCACATTGACTCACAGACATTGCCACTACCTTCTCAGAGCTGGCATAGATATTTACCTGCTGCACTGTTGATGGAGCCAGAAGCAATGCCTTTGGCCTCGGCAAAACCATAAGCTGGGTTTGGCTTTTGCAGGGTCCAGTGACGCCAGCAACTGGAAACTCAGTTTACTAGAGCTGCACCCAAAAGGAAAGGAACCTGCTTTTCTCCTTTGCACTGCCTTTAGTTGTGCAGAGAGAACGTTTCTCCGCACTCTGGGCGGTCCCTGTCTCTGTCCTAGGTCAGTTGATGCAGCCTTTCCCTGTTGCCCTTCCTGGTATTCCCATTTGCTCTCTGACACAGCAGCACACTCCCCACAATTTTCCGGTTACAGCACATATTTGCACCAAGCCTGGGTGGCATTAAGGCTCCTTTCTTTGCATCACCAGATTCTAGGTAACAGCACCGTGGTTGGCGCCAAAGTGGAGGTTGGCACCAAAGTGGAAGTTTGTCTCTAGCAGCAATGGTAGTTGAGGTCCTTTGGGGAATCTCAGCACACCTATCTCTCCCGCCCACTTTCTCTTGGTCTGGGCTCAGCTAGTTGTTCTGTGTGCGGGCTTTCTCAGTGGCACCTCAGAATACACAGGTCTGATGGGTTCTAACTTGCAGTTTCTGCGGTTGCCCTGAACAGAATTCCTTAGTGGCAGCCCAGCTGGCAGACTGTAGCGCCTCTGTTCCCATGCCATTTGGCTCTAGCGGCGCCTGCGCTTTTTCTTTCCATTGCTTACTGATAGTCTTTCCTATCTGTACCTTCTGAGAAATAAAGTGCAAAAAAGTAAATTAAAGTCTTTAAATAATGGCATTTTAGTGTCTCCAACATATATCTGCGTCATCACTTCCTAGCCTAGGTCTTCTTTGAACAAACTCACTAAGATAGTCCCTGGAATACTGAAAATGCAAAGTTATCCTTCAATAGAGTGCAACACCTGGAGAAAAGTAGTATGTTACAATTCACAACAGGGATGTGTATGGCTCTCCAAAAATGGAATCCACATCAACAGAGGTGACATAGAGAAGTGTGACTGCAAATGGAGAAGAGGATATGCTGAGACTGGAGTCTATCTAAATGCCCTGACATTTTGCAGCAGTCCCAAAGGAAGGATCATCATCTCTGTAATTTCTACTTCCTGGTATCTTTGATATTTTGCTGATCATCTATTTTATGTCAGAGTTCTCCTTGCTTCTCAGAATGCAGTGGGTGCTCTCAATTCCATTCCGTATTGACCCTATTGAGAGGTTCTGGCACTTTAGCCAATTAATGGATGTAGGGATTCCAAGCAAGACCCTGTCTCAAAAAATGAAAAGAGCTGGGGACCAGTAGTAACTCAGTGTCATAGCACTTCTGATTTCAATCTCCACTACCAGGAGGAGGTGGGGGAAACTGCAGTCTTATGACCTGATGGCAGGTTGTCCTGCTTTCAGGTTGTTATGATTTAGGTATTAGTTGCCCCCCCCCCCGAAAAAAAAGCTCATTTGTGAAACAATGCAAAAAAGTTTGGAGGTGAAATGACTGGATGCAAATGGTTATGCAGATCTTAACCTAATCAATGCATCAATCCTGGTGTGTGTGTTGGTATATATAGGCAGGTAGGGTATGGATGGAGGAGGTGGGTCCCTGGGAGCTGCCTTTGGTATATATTTTGTCCTTGTTAAATGTAGCTACTTTGTGCTCTCCCTCCCCCCACCCCACCCCTGCTCTCACTCCTTTCTGGTTCAATGTCTTGAGCTGCTTTTCTCCACCACACATGGTGTTCTGCCCCACCTTGGGCACAGAGCAACAGAACAATGGAGTTGGTCACCTGGGGACTGACATCTCTGAAACTGAGAGCCCCCAAATAAATGTTTTCACCTCTAACTGTGATTGTTGCAAACTGAGGCTTCATCGACCAAGAAATCCTTGCGCATGTAAGAGGAAGCTGGCAACGCCTACAGTCATCCACCAAGAGGGTCCTGGGTGCCACTAAGAAGTCTGAGGCACTGCTGGGCTAGTATTGGTTTCCTTCCACTGAGTTCTGACCCAAAAACACAACTTTGGGAGGCACTTCAAATCTCAAGAATAACTAGCTGGATTTGACTTCTTACTCTTACAAAAAAAAAAAAAATCTTTCACCGGAACTTGCTCAGAAAAAAGAAAATTTCAAAGCACGACTAAGAAATCACAGGCAAGGAATAAACAGGAACCTGTTCCGCTTAAGTACTTCTCATTCAAGGCTACACCCGACCTGTATGAGGTAGACAATTCTGAGACAAGGCTAAGTTGGACCTCTTTGCCTACCCGCACTAGCCTGGGCGAAGAAATCTCAGATATGGCCAAACTGAGTCCCAGTACACTTAAGTAATGGTAGCACTCACCTTCAGTGCTAAACCGTGCCTTCCACAGCAAACCTAAGTGCAAAGACTCTAGACATGCAAATCAGTAAGGAATCTTTCCAAATTGGTGATCTGTGCCTTGTCCTAACACCAGAAATAATAAGATTGATAACCCCCCGCGGAACTTTTGACAGAATCAAAATTACTGAGTGTGAATGCAATGAAATGCCATTCTTAAAAAACAAAGGAAGGCGTGAGAGTGGAAATAAAACGAACCGGGACTGAAAAAAATGACAAAAAATACAAAATACATAAATACGTAAGTCAAATCAGTATTTAAAAACGCATTGGAGCAGGGCATGGTGGCGCATGCCTACTGTAATCCCGGCTGGGGCAGGAGGATCACAAGTTCGAGGCCAGCTTCAGCAACTTAGTGAGCCCCGTTTCCCAAGCAACTGAGCGAGAGGATGTCTAAATAAATAAATAAATAAATAATTTTAAAACCACGTTGTAAAAATGAAAGGGATGTGAAATTAAATGAGAAAAGCCAAGGCATATTTATATTGCAAATCGCGCTAAATAACAAAACTTAGTATTAAAGATAAATAAAATCGAGAAACCAATTCACTCTTTAAATCTACAAAATTCTGAGAGTGGTTCTAAAATCGTACTTGTCGTTTCTAAAAGTTGAAATGGAATAAAAGTCTCAAGTTATGGAAGGGAATGTGTAATAATT
The DNA here is from genome assembly GCF_048772815.1 of Callospermophilus lateralis. Taxonomy (NCBI): domain Eukaryota; kingdom Metazoa; phylum Chordata; class Mammalia; order Rodentia; family Sciuridae; genus Callospermophilus; species Callospermophilus lateralis. Next base: position 25,081,875 of record NC_135305.1, on the reverse strand, counting down.
CGAATACAAATGTTTGAAACAGAAGAAAACGGCAAGTAATAGGCGACCTGAAACGCTTCAGAGAATTGTCAGGAGAAAGAGAATTTTTAAAAATTGACAAGGAACAACTAAAGGCAAATCTCAGTGCGTTTTAATTTCCTAAGTGAAACCTTTTTGTGAACGGTCTTTTCACAGAGTAAGATCAGAGAGGCTCCTTCTGTGATCTAAGGTTGCCTCGCTGCCAGAGAAGGGTGGGCAGCACCCCAGGGCGTTGAGAACACCGGGGAATCCATGCCAGGAGGCCCCAGGAAATCAGGTGCGGGTTCCGCCAGTTGGAGGAGACGGGTCGGGGGCACTGGGAGAGACACTGGTCCGCAGAGGTCTTGGTGTCCAGGACTGGTCACCGGGGTAGGAGGGTGGGGGGCTGTGTCCTTTGCAGTGAAATCTGCTGCAGCCATGAGTGTGTCGGGCTCTCCCGCAGACTCCTCCCCATCTGCCAGAGCCTCCAGTTTCTTGCGTCGCAGCTTCCAGACTTTGGTTGGTTCCCCGGAGTGGAGCTCTGGACTCCCGCGGAATCCGTTTTGCAGGTGGACCTGGCGCCCGCCAACAGGACTGGAGTAGTGAGTCCTCTCTCTTCTGCCTGCAGAGGTATACAAGCTCCTCCAGACACACAGGTGGGAGGGGTCTCTTGCCTAGAAGGGCGAGTCCCCTCTCCCCTGGCATAGGCGGTAAAGGAGCTCCTCTGGGACACCCAGGTGAGAGGGGTTTCCGGCCTGGACAGAGGAGTCCCCTCTACCCTTGTTGCAGAGTTATAAGAGTTCCCCAAGACACCCAGGTGGGAGGATTCTTTCGCCTGGAGGGAGGAATCCCCTCTACTCCTGCTGCAGAGGTATATTAACTCCCCCCGCCCATGCCCATGTGGGAGGGGTCTCTTGCCTGGACACGCGAGTCCCTGCTACCCTAGGTGCAGCTGAATAGGAGACCCCTCTGACACCCAGGTGGGAGGGGTCTTCTGCCTTAAGAGGCAAGTCTCCTCTATCCTGGCTGTGGCTGTATAAGAACTGCCCAGATGGCAGTGGTCTTCCGCTGGGGTGCGAGTTCACTCTACCCTGGCTGCAGTCGTATACTAACTCCCCCCACACCAGGTGGAGGGGTCTTCCCCCTAGAGGGACAAGTCCCCTCTACCCTGTCTGCGGTGGTATACTAGATTTCCCTGAAGTGTCTCCTGACTGGAGTGGCAAATCCCCTCTACCCTAGTTGTGGACATATAAGAGCACCCCCAGATACCCAAGTGGGAGGGGTCGCCCTTCCGGAATGGTGAATCCTTGCTACCCTGTCTGCAGCTGAATAGGAGGCCCCCCCCGCCCCCCTCCCCGCCCCCACACCCAGGTGGGAAGGGTCTTCTGCCTGGAGAGGCAAATCCCCTCTTCCTGGCTGCGGAGGTAAATGAGCTCCAAGGTTGGAGTGGTCTTTAGCTGGGGGGCGAGTCTGCTGTAGCCTGGCTGCAGTGGTATAGGAGCTCCCACAAACATCCAGGTGAGAGGGATCTGCCCCCTAGATGGGCCAGTCCCCTCTACCATGGCTGCAGCAGGTGTAGGAATTCCCCCAGACACCCAGGTGGGACAGTTCTACCGCCCAAAGGGGCGAGTCCCCTCTATCCTGGCTGTGGTGGTGTACTAGATTTCCCTGACACCCAGGTGGGAGTGGCCTGCTGCCTCCCCCCCCCCTTCACCCAGGGAACTCGCTCCCTGACTGGAGGGGGGAGTTCTCTCTACCCTGATTGCGGGGGAATATGAGCTCACCCTGACACCCAGGTGGGAGGGGTCTCCAACCTGGAGAGGCGAGTCCCCTCTAGCCTGGCTGCAGCGCTATAAGAACTCTCAGCTACACAAATGTGGGAGGGGTCTTCCGCCCAAAGGGGCTAGTCTCCTCTAAGCTGGCTGCTGCATTACAAGAGCTCCCAGGACACCCAGGTAGGAGGAATCTCCCGCCTAGAGGGGAGAGTACCCTCTACCCTACCTGCAGCAGGACAGGAGCTCCACTGGACACCCAGGTGTAAGGGCTCTTTCGCCTGGAGAGATGAATCCCCTCTACCCTAGCTGTGGTGGTATAAGAGCTCCCCCTGAAATCCAGTGGGAGGGGTCTCCTGTCTAAAGGTGCGAGTTCACTCTACCCTAGTTGTGGCGGCTTATGAGCTCTCCTTCCCCCTAAACCCAGGTGGGAGGGGTCTCCTGCCTGGAGTGGGGAGAACTCTCTTCCCTGACTGTGGCTGTTTGGAGCTCCTCAAACGACCAGATAAAAGGGGTCTCCTGCCTTTAGGGGTGAGTCCGCTCTAGCCTGGCTGCAGTGGTATAGGAACTCCCCCTGACACCCAGGTGGGAGGGGTCTCCCACCTGGAGTGGCGAGTCCCCTCAACTCTGGCTGCAGGGGTAATAAGAGCTCGCCCTGACTCCCATGTGGGAAGTGTCTCCCGCCTAGAAGGGTGAGTCCCCTCTCTCCTGGTTGTGGGGGTATATGAGGTCCTCCTGACACCCAGGTGAAAGAGGTCTCCCACATGGAGGGGCGAGTACTTTCTACCCTGGATGGGGCTGTGTAGGAGCTCCCCACTAAATCCAGTTGAAAGGGGTCTTCCCCCTAAATCCAGTTGAAAGGCGGGAGCGCCTTGAGGGGCGAGTCCCTTCTGCACTGGCTGAGATGGTGTATGAGCTCTGGAACAGCGAGGAGGGAGGGGGCTCCGGCGGGGAGGAGCCTGGTTAAGCGGTATAAGAGTTCTCCTCTGCACCCAGGTGGGAAGGGTCTCCCGCCTGGAGGGACAAATCCTCTCTACCTTGGCTGCAGCTGTATAGGAGCTCTCCAGGACACTCAGGTGGGAGTGGTCTTCCTCTCTGGGGCAAGTCACCTCTACCCTGGCTGCAGCGGGATAAGAGCTCCCCCACACATCCCAGGTTAGAGGGGTCTTCCGCCTGGAGGAGCGAGTCTGCTCCACACTGGCTGCTGCAAGTATAGGAGCTCCCCCTGAACACCCAGGTGGGAGGGGTCTCCCTGCTGGAGGGGCGAGTCCGTTCCACCCTGGCTAAGGTGGTATACAAACTCTCCATGTCACCCATGTGGGAGGAGTCTCCTGCCTGGTGGGGCGATTCCCCTTTTCTCTGGCTGCAGTGGTATACTAGCTTCCCTGACACCCAGGTGGGATGTATCTCGCGCTGCAGGGGGAGTCCTCTATACCCTGGCTGCAACAGTATAGGAGTTCCCCCCTACACCTAGGTGGGAGGGTCGGTCTCTGGCCTGGAGGGGTGAGTCCCCTCTACCCTGACTGAGGAAGTTTAAGAGCCCCTCCAACTGACTTCTAGATAGGAGGAGTTTCCCACCTGGAGGGAGGAGACCCCTCTACCCTGGCTGCGGAGGTATATGAGCTACCCCCAACAATCAGGTGGGACCCATCTCTTGCCTGGAGGGGCCAGTCCCCTCTACCATGGCTGCAGTGGGATAAGAGCCACACGGACACCTTGGTGAAAGTGGTCTTCCGCCTTAGGGGATGAACCCTGCTACCCTATCTGCAGCTGTATAGAAGCCCCCCGCCAGGACTCCAGGGGGGATGGGTATCCCGCCTATAGGGGCAAGTCCCCTATACCCGGGCTGCTGAGGTACCCTCAACAGTGGCTGTGGCAGCACAAGAGCTCCCGCTACACCCAGATGGGAAGGGACTCCCTCCTGGAGTGGCCATATATGAGCTCCCCTGACCACCAGGGTTGAGGGGTCTCCCGCCTAGTGGGGTAGTCCCTTTTATTCTAGTTGTAGCCGTATAAGAGCTTCTCCCCCCATAGCCAGATGGTAGGAGTCTCCCGCCTGGAGGAGCCAGTACCCTCCACCCTGGCTAAGGCAGTATACAAGCTCCCCCAAGAAACCCAGGTGGGATGGGTCTCCCGCATGGATGGGCGAGTCCCCTCTACCCTGGATACTGTGGTATAAGAGTCCTCCCCATACCCAGATAGGAGGGGTCTCCCACCTGAAGGGGCAAGTCCCCTTTTCCCTGGCTGCAGTGGTATACTAGCTTTTCCTCACACCTAAGTGAGCGGGGTCTCCGGCCTGGAGGGAAGACTTCCCTCTACACTGGACACAGTGATATAGGAGTTCCTCCAGAGACCAAGGTGAGAGGGATCTCCTCTACCCTGCAAGTCCCCTCTCTCCTGGCTGGGGCAGTATGTGAGCTCCCAGAAACAATCAGGTGGGAGGGGACTCTTGCCTGGAGGGGAGATTCCCCTCTACCATGGCTGTTGCAGGATAGGCACTCCTCCCAGACACCCAGGTGAAAGTGGTCTTCCACCTGGGGTTTAGAATCCCTGCTACCCTGGCTGCAGCTGTATAGGAGCTCCCCCTGTCACCCAGGTGGGAGGGGTATCCCAGGCTGCTGCATTATATGAGCTCCCCACTCCATACCCAGGTGAGAGGGGTCTCCCGCCTGGAGGGACAAGTCCCCTCTAGCTTGGCTGCTGCAGTATAGAGCTCCCTCAGACACCTAGGTGGGAGGGGTCCTCCACCCGGAGAGGCAAGTTCCCACTACCTGGCCACAGCGGTATTGGATCTCCCCCTGACACCCAGGTGGGAGGGGTATCCCACATTGAGGGGCGAGTCTCCTCTCTCCTGATTGGGGCAGTATATGAGCGCCCACTGACAACCAGATGGGTGGGGTCTCCCACCTGGAGGAGCAAGTACCCTCCACCCTGGCTTTGGCTTATACAATCTCTCCTGGACAAACAGGAGGGAGGGGTCTCCTGCCTGGATGGGCGAGTTCACTCTAACATGACTGCAGCCCCACTCCCCGACACCCAGTTGGGAGGGGTCTCCTGCATGGAGGGGGGAGTCCCCTCTACCCTGGCTGCTGCTGTATACCTGCTGTATGCTCTTCCAGAAACCCAGGTGGGAGGGGACTTTCGCCTAGAGGGGTAAGTCACCTCTACCCTGGCTAAGGCGGCATGCAAACTCCCTCCTAAACTTAGATGAGAGAGTTCACCCTCTGGAGTAGGGAGTCCCCTCTATCCTGTCTGGTGCCCTATAAGAGCTCCTGGAACACCATGGTGGGAGGGGTCTCCCGCCTAAAGAGGCTAACACCTGTACCCTGGCTGTGGCAGTATACCAGCTCACCCCGACACTCAGGTGAAAGTGTTCTACCTCCTGGAGTTGTGAGTCCCCTCTACCCTGGCTGCAGAGGTATACGAGTTCCCCAGACACCCAGGTGGGAGGGGTCTCCCACCTTGAGGGGCAAGTCTCCTCTACAATGGCTGAGGCAGTATAGTAGCTTTCCCTGACACCCAGGTAGGAGGGGTCTCCTGCCTTGAGGGGTCCTTTGCCTGGAGGGGTGAGTCCACTCTACCCTGGCTGCTGTGGTAAAGGAGCCCCCCCATACCCAAATGGAAGGGGTCTCCAGCCTTGAGGGGCAAGTCCCCTCTACCCTGGCTAAGGTAGGGGGTCTTTTACTGGACCTTTTACTGAGGGGTCCCCTTTTACTGGACCCCTCCTGTGAGTCACCTCTGTTCCCCTTATGGTGTGGGATCCTGCCAATGCCTGGACCCTCTGCTCCCCCACCTTCTTTCAAGCCTGGGCTCTTCAAATGGGTCCTAGCTGCCCACCGACCCCACCCCAACCTCCACATCAAAGGTATCCCCTCACAGTACCCACTTTTGCCCCTCCTTTGGTCCAGGACTTCTCTGAGGATCTACTCACCTGGGGCAGAGGAGCAGAATTGGCTGGCCTCTGGACCCTGAATGCTCCCTATGGGAAACACAGCCCTGCCACTCATCTGTGTCCCCTTTGCATCCTGAATCTTGATGCCTGGCAGTTAACATGCGACTTGCTCCAATCCAGCCCTGAGAGATCCCCTCCCTTCCCTCCACTGCCCTCTTGCCTTGCATGCTGCCCCTACCCCAACCCAGCCTTCCCTAACCCTGACATTTGCACTCCACTCCCAAGGCCTGGGCTCTTGCCTGAGCCCCTTATCGCTTTCCTCATGTCCCTTGGTGTAGCATGGATTCTCTTCTTGTTGGGTCTGACCCAGGAGCCCCTTGCTTGGGCCCACCAGCATGGTCCCCTAGGTCCCTTGAGCTTCCCTCTGTATCCTGGTCCTCCCGAAGCCCTTCCTACCCTTCCCCTCTTTCCACTTGTGCAGTCCCCTGCTTCTTGGGTCTCTCATCATCGTAGGTAGGGTCGGTCCATTGCTTGGAATCCTTGCATGGTTCCTGACTCTTGCCACTCTCCACAACCACTGTGACCTCAGGTCAAGCTCTCCTGTCGCCCTCCTCCTGGTCCCCTTCCCTTGCTAGCCACCTTTGCCCAGTCTCTGGCCCTGGATTCTCATCTGTGCCAGTGTGCATTATAGGAAACAGAGCCCTGTCCCTGGCCTGGGCCCTTTCTCTTCCTGGGTCCTTGGTCCTGCTCCTGGAACCCTGAAACCTGGCAGTGGCCCTGGGCTTGGAGCCTATTTCCCCCTACCGGATCCCCTGCCTTCCCTCTCCGCCCTTGTCCACTTACCTGAGACCCCTGCCCCAGTCCTGGCCCTTGGCTCTCCATTCCCTGGCCTGGCTCCTCACTTGAACCTCTGCTGGCCCTTCTTGCTCAGTGTTTCCCTGGGCTTGGTGTGTGGGCCCCTCTCTAGGGATGCTTTCCTTGACTTTCCTGAAATGCAGTACCCTAGCACAGCCCCACCTTACAGGCCTGCCCTTCCCTGCTCTCCCCTGGTCTGGGCCCTCCTCTAGGTCCCTAACCTGAGCTCCTTTCTTATATTCTGTCCCACATTCCACCCACACTCCTCCTCTGGCCCTTAAAGATGTGACCTCCATTGGTCCTCCTGTGGTCCCTGTCCATGCAAGGCCCCTTTTTGTGATCTCTTTCCCAGGATACCCACCCAGGCCAGGAGACTGGACCTGGCCTCTTGCCCCTGCGGGCTCCATTTTGTAAAACGTACCCCTTCCCCTTGCATAGGCCATTTGGCCTCCCTCAGCCCAGACCCTGCTCCACGACACTGACAACCTGCATTAGGCCTGGTCCTTGAGCCTCCCTCCTTTGTACCACCAGCTTCCTCTCTTGCCTCCCTCCCCTCACCAGCCCTGTCCATTTTTATGTGCCCCTGGTCCCATCGCTTGCACTTGGCTCTCCGTTCCTGGGCCTGGCTCCTTGCTTGAGCCTCTGGCTGCCCTTCTCGAGGACCCTGCTCATGTACCTTGATTTCAGGCCCCTTACTTGGGACCCTGATATGTCTCCCCCTCTGTTTTCCTTGTGCTGTGGTATCCTGGCACTGTCTGGACCCTCCCCTCCACAGCTTCTGCCTAGACTGGGCTCCTTGATTGGGGCCTTGCTCCCCACCTACCTCCCACACATCCGGGAGAAAGGTATTTCCTCACAGTCCCCTCCTTTGACCCTCCTTTGGTTCTGGTCCCTCTCTGAGGATCTACTCACCCAGGGCAGAGGATTGGAATTGGATGACTTCTACATCCTGAAATCCCCCTATGGATACCCAGGCCTGCCGCTTTCCTGATCCCCCTCGCTGCCAGAACCCTGTCACCTGGCAATGGAAGTGTGCTTTGAGCCAGCCATGCCCTGTGCTATTCCCTCCCTTTCCTCACCTGCCCTCTGATCTTCTATGTTGCTGCAACCCCAACCCAGTCCTCCCTGACCCTGAAATTTCGATTGAGCCTCTGACTGCGTTCCTGAGTCGTGTGTCATCTTGTGGCTTCCACTGGTGTCATTCCGTTTTGGGCCCCCTAGAGAGCTCCCCTTGGTTTGCCCTGTGCTTCCACCTAACTCCTCCTCCTTCTCCTGTCTCCCCTTTCTCCACATCCCCTTGTGGTTTACCTGGGTACATCCAGGAGCCTCCTGCTCATTGAGTCCCTCATTTTTGGTCAGTCGGGTAGAACACTTGCCTGGGCTCCTTGCTTGGGTTCTGGCTCTTGCCCCTCTCCGTACCCACGGTGACCCAGCACTGTGCCCTCCCGTTGCTTTCTTGCTGGGCCCCGTCCCTTGCCAGGCCCCCTTTGCCCGTTCAATGGCCCTGGATTCTCATCTGGGTCAGAGCACCTTATGAGAATAGAGCCCTTCCCTCACCTGGGCCCCTTGCTCTCTTTTGGCCCTTTCTCCTGAACGTGGAACTTGGACACCTGGCAGTATCCCTGGGCCTCAAGCCTGCCTGTAGCCTCTCAGATCCCCTACCTTCCCTCCCAGGCCCTGTATACTTTCCTGAGCCCCCTGACCCAGCCTTGGCCCTCGGCTCTTCATTCCTGGCCTGGCTCCTCCCTGGAGCCTCCGGTGCCCCTTTGTGCTCCCTGTGTCCCTGGGCTTTGACTTTGTGCCCCTCACTTGGGCAGATTTTCTGCTTCCCTTGGCTTCCCATCCCTGCAGAACCCTAGTGCTGCCTGCCTGCCCGGTCCTGTCCTTGCCTGCTCTGCCCTGGCAGGGGACCACATCTAGGTCTCTAGCCTGCTCTCCTTGCTGGGGTCCTGGCCCCCATCCCAACGCTACTCATTTTCTGGCCTATTCCACTGTGCCCTCCTTTGGACTCTAGTTGTCCCTGTCCCTTTACTAGGATGCACACCAGGAAGGTACTTGACCTGCCCTTTTGGCCCTTCGAGCTCCCTTTTGGAAAATGTAGACCTGCCCCTTGCCTGGGCCCTTTGCCGTCCCGCAGCCTGGGCCCTGCTTCCCAACCTTGACACCCAGCCGTGGACCTGGTCTTTGAGCCCTCCTCTCCCTGTGCCACCCGCTCCCATTTCTATTCTCCCTCCCCTCCCCAGCCCTGTCTGTTTTCATGAGACACTGGCCTAGGTCCTGCCACTTGGCTCTCCATTCCTTGGCCTTGCCCCTAGCTTGAACCCCTGGCTGCCCTTCTCGAGGATCCAGTCCCTGTTTCGTGATTTCAGGCCCATTTTTCCGGCCCCCTCCTCTCCCTCCCCTCTGTTCCCCTTGTACTATGGTGTCCCGGCACTGCCTGGACCTTCCCCTATCCGTGTTTCTCTCTTGCTTGGGCTCCTCAAAGGGGTACTGGCTCCCCACTGACTCCACCTCCAATTCCAGACGCAAGGTATCCCCTCACAGTGCCCTCCTTTGGCCCTCCTTTGGTCTTGGTCCTTCTGTGAGGTTCTACTCACCTGGGACAGAGGAGTGGAATTGGCAGGCCTCTGGGCCCCTGAAGGCTCCCTATGGGAAACCCAGCCCTGTCTCTCACCTGGGCCCCCTTCTCCTTCCAAACCTTGACACCTGGCAGTGGACTTGGGCCTTCTGCTGACCTTGCCTTGGGCGATCATCTCCCTTCCCTCCCCTACCTTCTAGCCTTGCATGCTGCCCCTATCCCACCCCAGTCCTCCTTAACCCTGATGTTTTGTGCTCCAGTCGAGGCAAAGCTGCTTGCTTGAGCCCCGGACCCCGTTTCTCATGTTGCGTGGCATTGCAAGGTGTCATATCACATTGGGTATGATCTGGGGTCTTTTGCTTGGGCCCCTTAGAGAATGCCCCTAGGTGCCCTTTGCACTGCCCTCTGTCCCACCATCTTCTAGGTCCCTAGCCTGGTATCCCTACTGGTGTCCTGGCCCCCATCCCACCAATAGGCGTCCTCTGGCACTTCATGCTGTGCCCTCCTTGGGACCTCTTCTTGTCACTGTCCCTGAGGTGCCCCTTTCCTTGATCCCTTTACCAGGATGCTCACCAGGGCCAGGGGTCTGCCTTCGCCAAAAACCCAGAGTTCACTCAAAGGGGGGTCTCACTAGAACAAAGCCAATGGTACAAATGTTTATAAGGAAAAAAAAGTGTGGCAAGACAAAAGGGGAAGGCTCCAGTGGCCCAGGCAGGCAAGCACCCACTGCCATGCTCAAATGCAAAGCCTTGAACAGAGAAGGAATGAATGTTTTCCCCCAGCCTTTGGCTCTAGCCCCTTCTTTCAGTTTCTTCCTACTTCCTCAGAAGTTGATGATTGAAGAATATGGCAGGGGTCCCATAGACACACACAACTGCATCTGATGCATGGGACCCAGTCCCTCAGGAGGGCTCAGCTGCTGCAAGCCCAAAAATGAACCAGAAATATATTGTTGTTAATAGCCAATAATGGGCCATAGGGTGCACACTTCAAAAAGACATGCTACCCTGATTCCAAGCCACATGCTGTGAGGGCCACAGAGCCCCATGCACCCAGGCATAGTGAACAAAAACACAAGCAGGGAGGCCACTATATACAGTAGAACAGGCTCCCACCTGACAAGAGGAGAAGCTGCGCAGACTAAGAGCAACACCTAAGTGAGCACAATGTGGCTGCCGCACCAGGACCTGTACAGAACCTGCCCTCCAATCTTGGTAGACAGCCCACGGTGAGATTGACATAGATGCCTTATATACATATGATGTACCAGGTCATCAATCTCTGCTAAGATTTACATTAGATTTGAGAGTCAGAGAATCCCAGCAGCCAAGATCCTGCACCAGGAGATAACAAAAAAATTCCTGCATCTTAAAACGCCAGAGGATCTATGGAAGCTCCCCTTCCCTAAATGGCAGTTCCTCCCAGGGGCTTGAGTACACCATCCTTAGGACAGCACTGGACTCTGATTTAAAAGCCCATTTTTATCAAGAAAAAGGTCAAATACTTTGGTTACCATCTGACTTAGCAACAGAACTGGCAATAGCCACTGGGCCTCAAAAGACACAGGAGATCTGCTCAATTCCATTCTCTTCAACCTACCATCAGACTAGAGAATTCTTGGGGGCTACCAGATTCAGCCATATAGGGATCCCCAACTTTCAGTTATGGCAAACCCCTCTATGAAGCCACAAAGGGGGGGAATGGGATCCTCTAATATGGGGGGCAACTAAGCAATAGGCCTTTGAGGATATTCAAAAAGCACTCCCAGTGCCTCTGGACTAGGCTCCCTGACCTCACAAAGCTTTACTTTCTGTAGGTCCATGAACAGTCTGTAATGGCTGTAGGAGTCTTGACATGGACATCTGTCCAAATAGCTAGGCTCTGTAGCCCAAGGCTGGCCACCTTGTTTACGGGCCCTTAGAGTCACAGATCTTCTGATGTTGGAAGCTGATAAACTGGCTATGGACAAAAAATGGTTTTCAGGGTTTATAATTCATTTGACATTGTTAGAGTACAAAGGACAATATTGGTTGACTAATGGTCAATACCAGGACATATTATGTGAAAACCCATGTGTCCATGTTGAAGTCATCCAGGCTCTAATCCCAGCAACCTTGCTGCCCTTTGGACCTGGACAACCTGATCACAACTGTATTGAAGTCATGGATGAAATGTTCTCCAGCAGACCACACCTGGCAGACCAGCCCTCAGGGACCCTGATGTGGAGTACTTCATAGATGGAAGCAGTTTTTCAAAAGATGAGCTTTGTTTTGCTGGATATGCAGTGGTCACTCTGGACTCCACTGTCAAGGCCGAACCTCTGCCTCAGGGCACTTCAGCACAAAAAGCAAAACTTATTTTTTTGACTCAAGCACCTCAGTTGACAGCAGGAGTCTTTGTGGATATTTACATAGACTCAAAATATGCGTTCCTTACCTTCATGTTCATAGGACCTTATGCAAGGAAAAGGGGCTAATTAACTCAGGAGAAAAAAAAAGGCATGATGTATGGGCAAGAAATTCTTAAACTTTTGGATGCACTGTGGGTTCCCAGAAAGGTTGTGATATATTGCCAAGGTCAATGAAAGGGAAACACTGTGGTTTCTTAGAGCAACCACAGAGCTGACAGAGAAGCCAGGCTAGCTGTCTTCAAAAAATAAGAAGAAAATCCAGTCCCTGGTTTAAATACTGCCCTTCTGCCTGGCTGACTATTTAACAGAATGGAAGCCAACATACTCTCCACATGAAAGTAAATGGTTTATGACTGAAAAAAAAATTTTTCTCCCAGGAGAATGATGGAGATTTTCTGATGGCTGGCATAGCCATCCCAGAGATTCTAGCCCCAGCCTTTATCAAACAGTTCCACAGGAGAACATGTTGGACATACAGCACTTGAGACGGTTCTGAGTCAACATTTCTATGTCCCCTGGCTCACAAACATCACCTGGATGATCTGAAAACAATGTGAGGTTTGTGCTCACAAAACATTCTTGTCAAGGGCCAGAGCTCCCACCAGGAATCCAAACTATAGAAGGAGCACCTTTTTGAAGACTTGAAAGTAGACTTCACTGAACTACCACGCTCACGGGGCTATAAGTAACTTTTGGTTTTTGTGTAATGGATGGATGACTGTTTTGAAAGACAAAAGAGGTCCATTGGGAAGAAACTTGATTTAGAGGTCACCAATCTTCCGGTGAAGATAAATGACCACCCCAGAGGATTATTGCCAATTATGGTCCCGCTACCCTGGCACAAAATGGCAGTTGGAGTTATAGAACTCCTATTTATATGTTAAACACATTTATTCACTTACATGCTATACTAGAAATTATTATTAATCAGACTGCCACAGCCTTTGACCTCCTAGCCACACAACAGACCCCATGTGAGTGGCTAACTATCAAAACCGCTCAGCATTAGATTACCTACTGGCTGAGGAAGAGAAATATGTGGAGAGTTCAACAGCTCAGATTGTTGCATCCAAGTGGACAACAATAGACAAACAGTGAAGACCATAGCCAACAACACAAGAGAACTAGCACATGTGCTAGTTCATAACTAGGAGGGAATTAAACTTTGGGTCCCGAACACGCTTTTGGGAGATGGTTGTCAAGTCTTGTTAGATTTAAAAGCTTAACTGGCATAGTGGGCATTCTGCTGTTAACCTGTTTATTGCTCCCATACTTGGCTCCACTGTGTATTAAAACTAATGTGTCCACTATAGCAGCTGCTGTTAAAAGGATGACAACAAGTAAGGTTTTGTTATTATATAAGGCTTGAAGCCTTATATAATTATATATATATAAAATGGTAATGATGCTCTGAAATTTAAAGTATTAAATTATGGGGAGCATGATAAAAGGGGGGGATTGAAGTGGCATGCCCTTTCTCCACAGAAAAGTCTGAACTGGGATTCTCCAGATATCTTCACCATGGCTGAATTTAGACTGTCACCAAAAGAGTCTCTGCAACAGAGTTCAATGTAGATAAATTTCCTATTTTCCTGTTGCCCTGTTTCACTTGGCCACTGGCCAAGAAGATACCAGCACTCCAGGTGTTAAGCACCCCCTTACTAGTTTTTCACAAACATATCTAGTAAAGTAGTTTGTAGAAATGTGCAAACAAGGCCTCTGGCCTTGAGATGGGCTTCAGAGAGATGTCTACATTTTTATGATAAGTTACCAACTGGGCTCCATGGTAACAACTAGCAGGGAGAGTAAAAATGGGGAAAAGAAGCTCTATCCCCTTCTCAGGTGTTGTCCTTGAAAAGTTAACTTGCCCAAAAGTGTGAAAGAAAAAGCTGCTTTTATGTGAACTTCTGCAGACTGAATTTCTGGGCACTTCCCCTTACATTCTGGGTATAACATTCTGAAACTGTCTGAAATTGGGGTTTAGGGGATTGATTGATTACAGCCAAAGCTATGCCCTCTGAGCCTGGCTGCAGCCAAATAAAACTGTTTCCTGATATGTTCAGTGCCTTGCGTCATTTGACCTTACAACAGTACTGTGGTATCCCGGCATAACCCGGCCTCTCCCCTCCCACAGCTTCTCCCTAGCCTGGGCTCCATGAATGGGCCCTGGATTCCTACCACCCCCCACCAATTTTGGCACAAGATATCCCCTCACAGGGCCTTCCTTTGGCCCTCCTTTAGTCCAGGTTCCTCTCTGAGGATCTACACACCTGGGGCAGAGGAGTGGAATTGGCTGGCCTCTGCCCACTGAAGGCCTAGTGCCATCCCTGCCCTGCCGATTCCACTCCCTTCCATGCCCTGCCCTCTAGCCTTGCCTTCTGCCCCTACCCCAACCCAGCCCTTCTAACCCTGATGTTTCCCGTCCATTCCTCGGCCACAACCTTAGCCGCTGATCACGTTCCTTGTGTTGCGTGGCTTCCCATCGGGTCTCTTGTTGTTGGGTCTGACCTGGGGGCCCCTTGCTTGGGCTTCCTAGTGAGCACCTCTCCTTACCATTTGAGCCGCTCTCCTATCTCCTCATTCTAGCAATGCCCCTTCCTCTCCTTCCCCCAGCACTTTCCCTTGGAGAGTGGGCCTCCTGCTCCTTAGGTTCCTTTTTTGGGCAGGTTGGTCCCTTGCCTTAAATCCTTGCTTGGGTCAGGCTCTTGCCCCTCTCCGCACCCACGGCGACCCTGAGCCATGCTTCCCGTCACCATCCTCCTGGAACTTGTCCCTTGCCAGGCCTCCTTGGCCTGGTCCCTGGGCCAGGGTGCCTTATGGGAAACAGAGCCTGAACCCTTGCCTGTGCCCCTTTCTCTCCCTGGGCCCTTGGGGCTGCACCCAGAACCTTTATACTGAGAAACTGATGTGACTCCATTTTTGAGAAACCAGCCTCTACCTCAGAGCAAAGCCTGTCCAAGGAAGGGGGCTTGAGCCTTGTCCTTGAAAAAACCTGCGGAGTACTCCTAGGCACATACCCACCATGCTGAGTTGTTTGTCTGAAAATAATAGGAGAGATCTGCGGCACATGGTGTCCCTGACTCAGGCTAGGTGAGGACCCATAGCAACCTCCTAGCAACCACCAATCAACATGAGACAGAGAAAATACCTGGGATGCCAGAGGACCCCCCCCTCCCACCACTAGTTTATGGGGCTTAATAACATGTTAGGAAACCATGTAGTTTAGCATGTACAGTCCTCATGGCTTAAACTAATCAGTTCAAACAAATCCTCCTCTTGTACTAAACAATCACCCCTGAAAGAAAAGTGACCACAACACTCAGAGCAACCAAGAGATCTTTATTGCAGCAGTGCAACAGAGGAGAAAAAAGAGAAAGAGAAGAGAGAGAGAGAGAGAGAGAGAGAGAGAGAGAGAGAGAGAGAGAACAAGAGTGAGACAGAGAAAGCAAGAGAGAGAGGGGCCCGGCAGGAGGGAGTTTTTATAGCCCAAATCTAATGAGGTCTCTGGGTCTGCAAGCTGCCTTGTTGGCACAAGGCGGGTAACGTGTTCGGCCTTGAGCAGGGGGTTGAGTGTTCAGCCTTGAGCAGGGGCTTGGGTGTTTGGGTTTGAAGTAAATAGTTGATAAAGAACCAGACAGAGGGTTTGAGAGGGCAGGTCATCCTGCAAGTAACTTTGTTTGGCATGCCCTGCAGACAACTTACTCAGCCTGTCCTGCACCTAACAATCCCAAATTTTTCCTGCCAGTGAAGAGTTGTTTTTTGATTTTCCCGCGGTGTGCAATGGTTTGCTGTGTGATGTTGTGACGCATCAAGTATCCCCCCAAAACCTAAAAAATCTCACTGAACAAAGGACTGGGACTCACTCCTCGGGACCACTGCATCAGAAATGGTTGTGAGTCCAGGCTCCAGCTTGCAATAAAGAATCTTGTGTGATTGCATTGGATTCAGCTCCTGGAGGTCTACTGGGGTCCCACGAATCTGGCATTACGACACCTGGCAGTGGTGCTGGGCCTTGAGCTGCCTCCACCCTGCTGGATCCCCTGCATTCCCTCCCCATCCCTGTCCACTGTCCTGAGTTCCCTGCCCCAGCGCTGGCCCTTGGCTCTCCATTCCCTGGCCTGGCTCCTCTCTTGGGCCTCTGGGGGCCCTTCTTGCTGCTTGCTTCCCTGGGCTTCAATTGTAGCCCTTACTGGGGCCGTTTCCAGGCTCAACTTGGCTTCCCTGCACCTCAGAACCCTAGTGCTGCCCTTGTCTGCCCGGCCCTGCCCTTCCCTGCTCTCCCCTGGCCTGGGCCCTCCTCTAGGTCCCTAGCCTGGGCTCTTTCTGGGGTCCTGGCCTGCACCCCACCAATGCCCTTCCCCGGCCCTTCATGCTGTGCCCTCCTTCCAGCCCTCCTGTTGTTCTTGTACCTGCTGGGCCCCTTTTCCAGATCCCTTTCCCAGGATGCTCACCAGGGCCAGGGGCGGGAACTGGGATGTTTGGCCCTGCAGGCTTCCTTTGGGAAAGGGTAGCTGTGCTCCTTGCCTGGGCGCATTGGCCACCCTTAACCCGGGGCCCTGCTCCACAATCCTGACACCCAGCAATGAACCTAGGCCTTGAGCCCTCCTCTCCCTGCACCTCCCATTCCCCTTATTTCCCTTTCTTCCATATCATGCTGCAGCCAGAAGAGGGGACTTGCCTTTCCACATGGGAGACATGTATGTTGGGGAAGCTCTTATACCTCAGCAGCCAGGTAGAGGGTATTCCCCCTTCCACCCGGGAGACCCTTCCCACCTGGTTGTCAGTGGGAGCTGTATACCGCTGCTGCCAGGGTAGAGGGGACTCGCCTCTATGGGCAGGAGACCCCTCATACCTGGGTGTTGGGGGAGCTCAAAACAGCCACAGTGAGGGTAGAGGTGACTCGCCCCTCCAGGCAGGAGACCCTTCCCATTTGGGTGTCAGGGGGAGCTCTTATATCACCTCAGCCAAGATAGAGGTGACTAGCCCATCCAGGCCAGAGACCCCTCCCACCTGGGTTTGGGGGCAGCTCATCTACCACCACAGCCAGGGAAGAGGCAACTAGCCCTCCAGGTAAGAGAACCCTCCCACCTGGGTGTCTGAGGGAGCTCTTATACTGCTGCAGCCAGGGTAGAAGGGACTCCCCCCTCTAGGCTGGAGAGGCCTATCACCTGGGTGTCAGGGGACCTCCTAAACCAACACAGCCAGGGTAGATGGAACTCGCCCATCCAAGTGGGAGACCCCTCCCACCTGGGTGTAGTGGGGGAGCTCCTATACTGCAGCAGCCAGGGTAGAGTGTCCTTGCCCTTCCAGGCTGGAGAACCCTCCAACCTGGGTGTCAGCGGGAGCTCTTATACGGCTGTCAGAGGGGAATCCCCCTCCAAGGAGACCCCTCCCACCTGGGTGTTGGGGGTGCTCATATACCACAGCAGCCAGGGTAGAGGGGACTTGCCCCACCATGTGGTAGACACCTCCCATCTGGTTATGGGGTGGGAGAGCTCTTATACCGTCTTAGCCAGGGTAGAGGAGACTCGCCTCTCCAGGCAGGAGACCCCTCCAACCTGGGTGTCAGGTAAATCTAGTATACCACTGCACCAGGGTAGAGGGGACTCACCTCTCCAAGTGGGAGACCCTCCCACCTGTGTGCCAGGGGGAGCTCTTATACCGCTGTAGCCAGGGTAGACGGGACTTGCACCCCCAGTCAGGAGACCCCTTCCACCTGTGTGTCCAGGGAGTTCCTATACCACCCCAGGCAGGGTAGAGGGGACTCGCACCTCCAGTCCCCTCGACCCTGGCTAACATGGTATACACGCTCCCTGCAACCCCAAGATGGTAGGGGATTTTTCCTGGAGGGGCGAGTCCCCTCTACCCTGGCAAAGGTGGTATACAAGCTTCCCGCATCACCCAGGTGGGAGGGTTCTCCTGTCTGGCTGGGCAAACCCTGACTACCCTGTCTGTATAAGAGTATAGGAGCAGTATAGGAGCTCCCCCTCCAAAACCAGGTGGGAGGGGTCTCCCACCTGGAGGGGCGAGTCCCCTCTACACTGGCTGGGGCGGTATACTAGCTCCCCCAACACCAAGGTAGGAGTGGTCTCCCGTAAAGAGGGGAAGTCCCTCCACTGTAACCTGGCTGCTGCAGTATAGGAGTTCCCATGACAACCAGGTTTGAGGAGTCTCCCGCCTGGTAGGTAGAGTCCCCTCTACCCTGCCAGCGGCTGTATAGGAGCTCCTCCATACACCCAGGTGGAAGTGGGCTCACTCCTGGAGGGACGAGTTCCCTCTACCCTGGCTGCAGTGGTATAAGTGATCCCACTAACACCCAGGTGAGAGGAATCTCTCCTTAGGAGGGGCGAGTCCCCTCTATCCTGCCTGAGGAGGTATAGGAGCTCCCCCATACACCCAGATGGGAGATATCCTCCCACTGGAGGGGCGATTCCTTGCTACCCTGGCTGTAGCTGCATATGAGCCCCCCCACCTGGCACCCAGGTGGGAGTGGTCTGCTGGAGAGGTGAGTCCCCTCTACCCAGGCTAAGGCTGAATACAGGCTCGCCCTGACAACAAGGTGGGAGGGGTCTCTCGCTTGGAGGAGCAAGTCTCCTCTACCCTGGAGGAGGCAGTGTAGGAGCTCCCATAGACACCCAGGTAGGAGGGGTCTCCCACATGCTGGGGCCAGTCCCCTCTAACTTGACTGAGGTGGTATATGAGCTCCTGCCTACAGCCAGGTTGGGGGGGTCTCCCGCCTGGAGGGGCGAGTCTCCTCTACCTGCTCTAAGGTGGTATGCAAGTTCCGCGTGACACCCAGGTGGGAGGGGTCTCCTGCATGGAGGGGTGAGTCCTCACTACCCTGGCTGAAGCAATATAAAAGCCCCCCTCCCTCGACACCCATGTGGGAGGGGTCTTCTGCCTGGATGGGTGAGTTCCCTCTACCCTGGCTAAGACAGAATACAAGCTCCCCCAACACCCAGGTGGGAGGGGTCTCCTGCCTGGAGGGGCAAGTCCCCTCTACACTGGCTATGGCCCTTATAGGAGTTCCACCAGACACCCAGGTAGGAGGGGTCTCCCGCCTGGAGGGGCGAGTCCCCACTACCCTGGCTGTGGCTGTTTCGAGTTCACCCAGACACCCACGTGGGAAGGTTCTCCTGCCTGGAGGTGCCAGTCCCCTCTCCCCTGGCCGAAGTAGTATAAGAGCTCTCCCCCACAACCAGGTGGGAGGGATCTCCCGCCTGGAGGGGCCAGTAGCCTCTAACCTGCCTGTGGCAGTATTTAAGCTCCTCTGACACAAAGGTCTAAGGGGTCTCCCGCCTGGAGGGGCTAGTCCCCTCTCCCTTGGCTGAGGCGGTATTGGAGCTCACCCTGACTCCCAGATTTAAGGGGTCTCCTGCCTGGAGGGGCCATTCACCTCTATCTTGGTTGCAGAGGTATAGGAACTCTCCCTTGACACCCAGATGGGAAGGGTCTTTTGCCTGGAGAAGAGAGTCCCTTCTACTCTGGCTGCAGAGATATAGGTATAAGAGATCCCCCAGACACCCAGGGGATAGGGTTCTCCTGCCAAGAGGGGCGAGTCCCCTCTACCATGGCTGTGTAAGTTAGGAGTTCCCCGGATTCCCTGATGGGAAGTGTCTCACACCTGGAGGGGCGAGTCTCCTTTAACCTGGCTGATAGGGTATATGATGTCTTTCTGACAACCAGGTGGGAGGGGTCCATCGCATGGAGGGGCGAGTCCACTCTACCATGGCTGCAGTGTTATAGGAGCTCCCCCTGACACCCAGGTGAGAGGGTCTCCCATCTGGAGGAGTGAGTCCTCTGTACTCTGGCTAAAATGGTATACAAGCTCCACATGACACCCAGGTTGGAGGAGTCTCCTGCCTGGAGGGGAGTCCCCACTACTCTGACTGCAGGGGTATATGAGCTCCCCACACACACTCAGTTGGGAAGGGTCTCCTTCCTGGAGGGGCAAGTCCCCCTTACCCTGGCTGCAAGAGTACAAGGGCCCCCTCGCACACCCAGGAGGGAGGGGTGTCCCGCCTGGAGGGATGAGTCCCCTCTACCCTGCCTGCAGTGGTGTAGGAGCTTCCCTGGACACCCAGGTGGAAAAGTTCTCCTGCCTGGAGAGGTGAGTCCCTGCTACCTTGGCTGCAGCTGTATACCTGGCCCCCCAACGCCCAGGTGGGAGGGATCTCCTGCTTGGAGGGGTGAGTCCCCTCTACCCAGGCTAAGGCGGAATACAAGTTCGCCCCAAAACCAAGATGGGAGTGTTCTCTGGCCTGGAGGAGCGAGTCCCCTTTACTCTGGCTGTGGTGGTATATGAGCTCCCCCTGACACCCAGGTGGAAAGGGTCTTCTGCCTGGAGAGAGGAGTCTGCTTTACCCTGGCTGCCAGGGAATACAAGCTCCCCCAGACACCCAGGTGGGAGGGGTCTCCTGCCTAGAGGGGTGAGTCCCCTCTACCTTGGCTATGTGGTGTAGTAGCTCCCCCAGACACCAAGGTAGGAGGGGTCTCCCTCATGGAGAAGCTAGTCCCCTCTACCCTGGCTGCTGCAGGATTCGAGCTCCTCCTGAAAACAAGGTGAAAGGGGTCTCCGGCCTGGAGGTACGAGTCCCTGCTACCCTGGCTGCAGGTGTATACCTGTCACCCCCAATACCCAGGTGGAAGGGGTCTCAGGCCTGGAGAGGCGAGTTTCCTCTAGTCTGGCTGCAGCGGTGTAAGAGCTCCCCCCTATACAGCGGTATAGGAGCTCCCCCTAACACCCAAGGTGGGAGGGATCTACCGCCCAAAGGGGCGAGCCCCCTCTAAGCTGGCTGTTGCATTACAGAAGCTCCCAGGACACCCAGGTACAAGGAGTCTCCCGCCTAGAGGGGAGAGTAGCCTCTACCCTGCCTGCAGCAGTATAGGAGTTCCCCTGGACACCCAGTTGAAAGGGGTCTTTCGCCTGGAGGCGCGAGTCCCCTCTACCCTACCTGTGGTGGTATAAGAGCTCTGCCTGACACCCAGGTGGGAGGGTCTCCTGTCTAAAGGTGTGAGTACCCTCTACCCTGGCTGCAATGGTATATGAGTTCCCTCCGAAACCCAGGTGGGAGGGGTCTTCCCTGGCTGTGGCTGTTTTGAACTCCCCAGAAAACCAGGTAAAAGGGGTCTCCTGCCTGTAGGGGCGAGTCCCCTCAACCCTGGCTTCAGAGTTATAAGAGTTCCCTCAGACACCCAGGTGGGAGTGGCCTTCTGCTGGGGGGTGAGTCTGCTCTAGCCTGGCTGCAGTGATATAGGAGCTCTCACCAACACCCATGTGAGAGGGGTCTCCCACCTAGATGGGCGATTCCCCCCTACTCTGGTTGGAGCAGTATAGGAGCTCCACCAGACACCCAGGTGGGAGGGTTCTACTGCCTGAAGGGGCAAGTGCCCTCTACCCTGGCTGCAGTGATGTAGGAGCTCCTGCAGACACCCTCGCCTGGTTGGGAGAGTCCCCTCTACCTTGGCTGCAGCCGTAAAGGAGCTCTCCCCAGACACCCAGGTGAGAGGGGTTTCCTGCCTGGAAGGGCAAGTCCCTTCTACCCTGACTAGGGCAGTATAGGAGCCACCTCCCCGACACCCAGGGGGCAAGGTTCTCCCACCTGGAGGGACGAGTATCCTCTACCATGGCTGCAGCGGTAAAGGAGCTCTCCCTGACACCCAGGTGGGAGGGTTCTCTGGCCTGGAGTGGCAATTCCCTCTACCCTGGCTGCTGAGATATAAGAGTTCCCCCAAACAAGAGTTCCCCCAGGTGGAAGGGGTCTTTCGCCTGGAGGGGTGAATCCCCTCTACCCTGGCTGCGGAGGTATATGAACTCCCCCGAAACCCAGGTGGGAGGGGTCTCTTGCTTGGAGGGGCCAGTCCCATCTATGCTGGCTGGGGAGAGATACAAGCTCCCTCTGACACCCTGGTGAAAGCGGTCTCCCGCCTGGAGAGGCGGTTCACTGCTACCCTGGATGCAACTGTACAGGATCCTCCCCACCATACCAAAATGGGAGGGGCCTTTTGCCTAGGGGGGCAAGTCCCCTCTTCTCTGGCTGCAGCAGAATACAAGCTCCCCCCAATACCCAGATGAGAGGGGTCTTGAGCCTGAAAGGGCTAGTCCCCTCTACATTGGCTTTGGTGGCATACTGAATTTCCCTGACACCCATTTGGGAGGGGTCCCCCGCCTATATGGTCAAGTCCCCTCTACCCTGTCTGCAGCGGTGTTTGAACTCCCCCTACACCCTGGTGGGAGGGGTCTCCCGCCTGGTGAGGCAAGTACCCTATACCCTGGCTGTGGTGATATGAGGTCCCCAGACGCCCAGGTGGGAGTCCCCTCTACCCTGGCTGCTGTGGTATACAAACTCCCTGGGACACCCAGGAGGGAGGCATTTGCCTCCTTGAGGGGCGACTCATCTCTACCCTGACTACAGCTGTACAAGAGCTCCCCTGTATACCCAGGTGGGATGGGTCTCTTACTATGTGGGGTGAGTCCCCTCTAGCCTGGAAGCACTAGTATAAGATCTCCCCCCCTCCGCCCCATCAGATGGGAGGGGTCTCCCGCCTGAAGGGACAAGTCCCCTCTACCCTGTCTACAGTGGTATACTAGCATTCCCTGACACCCAGGTGGAGGGGTCTCCCACTTGGAGGGGCGAGTCCCCTCTACCCCGGCTGCTGCTGTATATGAGCTCCCATAGACACCCAAGTGAGAGGGGCCTCCTGCCTAGGGCGGAGAGGGGTCTTCCACTTGGAGGGGCAAGTAACCTCTACCCTGGCTGTGGCGGTATAGGAGCTCCCCCCTACACCCAGGTGGGAGGAGTCTCCCTCCTGGAGGGGTGAGTCCCCATTAACCAGCCTGTGGCGGTATATGAGCTACTCTGGCAACCAGGTTTGAGGGGTCTCCCACCTAGTGCGGTGAATCCCGTCTATCCTGGCTGCAGGTGTACAGGAGCTCCCCCACTCATAGCCAAATTGGAGTGGTCTCCCGCCTGGAGGACAAGTACCCTCCATCCTAGCTAAGGAAGTATACAAGCTCTCCTAGACAAACAGAAGGGAGGGGTCTTCTGCCTGGATGGGTGAGTCAACTTTACCCTTGCTCCAGCGGTATAAGAGCTTCCCCCGCAAACCCAGGTGGGAAGGGTCTCTTTACTGGAGGAGAGAGCACTTTTGCTATGGTTGCCATGGTATAGGAGTTCCCCTGTCACTCAGGTGGGAGGGGTCTCCCGACTGAAAGGGCAAGTCCACTGTAACCTGGCTGCAGTGTTATATGAGCTCCCCCAGACACCCAGTTGGGAGGGGTCTCCTGCCTAGAGGAGCGAGTCCCCTCTACCCTGGATTCTGCTGTGTAAGAGCTTTCCCCAGACACCCAGGTGGGAGGGATCTCTCGCATGGAGGGGCGAGTCCCTTCTACCCTGGCTTGCCCGGTATAAGAGCCCCGCCACCGGACACGTAGGTGGGAGAGGCCTCCCACTTGGAGGGGCAAGTCCACTCTACCCTGGCTGTGGCAGTAAAGGAGCTCCCCTGAAACCAGGTGGGAAGAGTCTCCCGTCTAAAGGGTAGAGTCCTCTCTACCTTGCCTGTAGAGGTATAGGAGCTCAATCTTCCACCCAGTTGGGAGGGGTGTCCCGCCTGAGGGGCCAATCCCTCTACCCTGTCTGCTGCTTATATATGCTCATCCAAACACCCAGGTGGGAGGGGTCTTTCACCTGGAGTGGCAAGTCATCTCTATCCTGGCTAAGGTGGTATGCAAGCTCCCTCTTACACTCAGGGGAGAGGGGTCTCCCGCTGGAGTCCCCTCTATCCTGGCTGGTGTCCTATAAGAGTTCCCTGAACACCCAGGTGGGAGGGGTCTCCTGCCTAAAGAGGAGAACCACTCTACCCTGGCTGTGACAGTATAGGAGCTCCCAGAACACCCAGGTGGGAGGGTTCTCCTGCCTCCTGGGGCGAGTCTCCTCTCCCCTGCCTGTGACTATTTCAAGCTCCCCTGACACCCAGGTGGAAGGGGAATCCCTTCCGGAGGGGCAAGTCCCCTCTCCCCTGGTTGTGGCTGTTTTGAGCTCCTGCAGACATACATGTGGAAGGGGTCTCCTTCCTGGAGGGGTGAGTCCCCACTCTCCTGGCTGCAGAGGTATATGAGCTCCCTCTGACACCCAGGAGGGAGGGATCTCCCGACTAGTGGGACAAATCCCACTATCCTGGCTAGGGCAGTAGAGTAGCTCCCCCTGACACTCAGGTAGGAGGAGTCTCTTGCCTCTAGGGGTGAGTCCTTTCTACCCTGGCTGTTGCGGTATAGAAGCTCTCCCCCTACACCCAGATGAGAGGGGTCTCCCGCCTGAAGGGGAGAGTCCCCTCTATCCAGGCTACGGTTTTATAGGACCTCCCCCGGATACCCTGGCTAGGGCGGTATACAAGTCCCCCCACCAGACAGCTGTGTGGGAGTGGTCTTCCACCTGGAGGGGCGAGTACCCTCTACACTGGCTGCTACTGTATAGGAGCTCCCCTGACACCCTGGTGAGAGGAATATCCCGCCTGTAGGGGAGAGTCCATCTACCCTGGCTGCTGTGGTATAAAAGTTCCCAGTGACACCCTGGTGGGAGGGGTCTCCCACCTGGAGGTGCAAGTCCTCTCTAACCTGGCTAAGGTGGTATACAAGCTCCCCCTGACACCCAGGAGGGAGGGTCTCTGTCCTGGAGGGGCGGTCCTCTATACCCTGGCTGCGACAGTATAGGAGCTTCCCCCTACATCCAGGTGGGAGGGTCTCTGTCCTGGAGGGGCGAGTCCCCTGGGAGGGGTCCCCCGCCTGGTTGGGAGAGTCCCAACCAGGGACTGTAACCTGGCTGGGTATAAGAGGCCCCCCAACATACACCTAGATGTGAGGGGTCTCCCGCCTGGAGGGACGAATCCCCTCTACTATGGCTGCGGAGATATATGAGCTCCCCAGACACTCAGGTGGGATGGGTGTCTTGCCTGGAGGGGCCAGTCCCCTCTACCATGACTGCAGCAGGATAGGAGCTCCCCCCAAAACCCAGGTGAAAGTGGTCTTCCGCCTTCGGGGACGAATCCCTGCCTCTTTGCCTGCAGTCTCCCGACTGGAAGGGGGAGTTCCCACTTCCCTACCTCTGGTGGTGGATGAGCTCCCCTGACAACCAGGGTTTAGGTGTCTCAGGTCTAGTGGGGTGAGTCCCCTCTCTCCTGGCTGCAGCGGTAGAGGAACTCCCCCCCCCCACACACACACAGCAAGATGGGAGGGGTCTCCCGCCTGTAGGAGCAAGTAGGCTCCAACATGGCTAAAGCAATATAAAAGCTCCCTGACACCCAGGAGGAGGGGCCTCCAGCCTGGAAGGGCTAGTCACCTCTACCCTGGCTAAGGCGGAATACAAGCTCCACCTGAAACCCATTTTTTTTTTTTTTTCGGGGAAGAGATCTTCTGCTTGGATGGGCAAGTCTGCTCTACCCTGACTGCAGTGGTATAGGAGCTTCTCCCTATTCCCAGAAGGGAGGGGTCTCACAATCGAGGGACAAGTCCCCTCTACCCTGGCTGCTGTGGTATAGGAGCTATCCCTGACACCCTGATGGGAGGGATCTCCCACCTGAAGGGGAAAGTACCCTCTGCACTGGCTTCCACGGTATAAAAGATCCCCTTGGCACCCAGGTGGGAGGGGTATCCTGCCTGGGGGGGTGAGTCCCCACTACCCTGCCTGCAACTGAATAGCTCCCCTGGACACCCAGGTGGAAGGGGTCTCATGCATGGAGGAGGGAGTCCCCTCTACCCAGGATGCAGCAATATGAAAAACTCCCTCTGACACCCAGGTGAGAGGGGTCTCTCATCTTGAAGGGCCAGTCCCTTCTACCCTGGCTGCTCCAGTATAGGAGCTCTCCCCTGACACCCAGGTGGGAGGAGTCTCCCACCTGGATGGGCAAGTCCCCTTTACCCTGGCTGCCAGGGTATAAGAGCCACCTCTTACACCCAGGTGGGAGGGGTCTCCCGCCTGGAGGGGCGAGTCCCCTCTACACTGGCTGGGGCGGTATACTAGCTGCCCCCAACACCAAGGTGGGAATGGTCTCCCGCAAGGAGGGGAAGTCCCTCCACTGTAACCTGGCTGCTGCAGTATAGGAGTTCCCATGACAATCAGGTTTGAGGAGTCTCCCGCCTGGTAGATAGAGTCCCCTCTACCCTGCCAGAGGCTGTATAGGAGCGCCTCCATACACCCAGGTGGAAGTGGGCTCACTCCTGGAGGGGCGAGTTCCCTCTACCCTGGCTGCAGTGGTATAAGTGATCCAACTAACACCCAGGTGAGAGGAATCTCTCGTTAGGAGGGGCGAGTCCCCTCTATCGTGGCTGTGGTGATATATGAGCTCCCCCCTGACACACAGGTGGGAAGGGTCTCCTGAATGCAGAAGCTAGTTCCCTCTACCCTGGCTGTGGAGGTATATAAGCTCCATCAGACACTCAGGTGGGAGGAGTCTCCTGCCTGGAGGGGCAAATCACCTTCACTCTGGCTAAGGCGACACACAACTGGAGGGGCGAGTCCCCTCTACCCCGTTTGTGGTGGTATTCGATCTCCCCCCCCCACACCCAATTTAAAGGGTTCTCCTGAAAGGAGGAGCGAGTCCCCTCTATCCTGCCTGAGGAGGTATAGGAGCTCCCCCATACACCCAGGTGGGAGATATCCTCCCACTGGAGGGGCTATTCCTTGCTACCCTGGCTGTAGCTGCATTTGAGTTCCCCCACCTGACACTCAGGTGGGAGTGGTCTGCCCCCTGGAGAGGTGAGTCCCCTCTACCATGCCTGAGGCTGTGTACAAGCTCCCCCAGACACCCAGGTGGGAGGGGTCTCCCGCATGGAGGGGTGCTGGGAGCCATCAGCCAAGTAGGTATGACAATCTCCTTGCCAGCTTACTCCCATGCTGTCTAGTGGAAGGACTTCTGAAAGGTGACCTTGCTCAAGGACCAGGGCGGTTTAGCATAATAGGAGATTAGGGTGTTCCCCCTTTAGAATAGGGCAGTTTAGCATAATAGGAGATTAGGGTGTTCCCCCTTTAGAATAGGGTGTATCCTGCTGCTGAGTTCCTCTTGAGTTCTTAGGGTCAGACAGTACATTTTGGGAGACAGAAGCCCATGTGTAGTGGATTTGGGCAGAGTAGTGGATTTGGGCAGAGTGTGATTTTGGGCAGAGAACGTGGATTCCTCCAGAACGTGTTTGTAGACGGCCGGTGCGAGTTCGGGAATAAAGAATTGCTGTTTGAATCTACAAAGCTGTGAGTGACTCGTGATTTGTGCCCAGCCAGAGACTGCAGCAGAGGGGCAAGTCCTTTCTACCCTGGCTGCAGCGGTATAGGAGCTCCCAGATGGGAGGGGTCTTCCACCTGAAGGTGCGCGTCCCCTCTACTGCGTCTGTGGGGGTATACTAGCTTTCCCTGACACCCATTGTAGGAGGGATCTCCAGAATGGAGGGTCGAGTCCCCTCTACCCTGGCTGCAGTGATGTAGGAGTTCCTGCAGACATCCTGGTGGGAGGAGTCCCTCGATTGGTTGGGAGAGTCCCCTCTACCTTGGCTGCAGCAGTGTAGGAGCTTCCCCCCAACACCCAGGTGGGAAGGATCTCCCGCCTGGAGGGGCGAGTATCCTCTACCACAGTGGCAGCAGTAAGGAGCTCTCCCCACACCCGGTGGGAGGGTTCTCTGGCCTGGAGTCCCCTCTACCCTGGCTGCCAAGATAAAAGAGTTCCCCCAGACACCCAGGTGGAAGGGGTCTTTCGCCTGGAGGGGCGAATCCCCTCTACCCTGGCTGCGGAGGTATATGAATTCCCCGGATACCCCGGTGGGAGAGGGTCTCTTGCCTGAAGGGGCGAGTCCCATCTATGCTGGCTGGGGAGGGATACAAGCTCCCCCTGACACCCAGGTGAAAGCGTGAAGCGGTCTCCCGCCTGGAGAGGTGAGTCCCTGCCACCCTGGATGCAGCTGCATAGGAGCCTCCCCGCACATACCCAGATGGGAGGGACCTCCTACCTAGGGGGGGTGAGTCTCCTCTTCCCAAGCTGCAGCAGTATATGAGCTCCCCTCAATACCCAGATGGGAGGGGTCTCCCACATGGAGGGGCGAGTTCCCTCTACCCTGTCTGCTGAGGTATAGAAGCTCCCCTGG
Source organism: Callospermophilus lateralis (assembly GCF_048772815.1). Taxonomy (NCBI): domain Eukaryota; kingdom Metazoa; phylum Chordata; class Mammalia; order Rodentia; family Sciuridae; genus Callospermophilus; species Callospermophilus lateralis. The sequence goes on along the minus strand of NC_135305.1, from coordinate 25,054,248 downwards.
ACACTCAGGAGGGAGGGGTTTGCCGCCTGGATGGACGAAACATCTCTACCCTGGCTGCAGCATATAAGGGTTCTCCCCCACTTAACTAGGTGGGAGGGGTCTCTTACCTGGAGGGGAGAGTCCCCTCTAGCCTGGCTGCAGCAGTATAAGATCTCCCTCGCCATACCCAGATGGGAGGGGTCTCCTGCCTGAAGTGGTAGGTCTCCTCTACCCTGCCTTCAGTGGTTTATGAGCTCTCCTGACAACCAGGTGTGAGGGGTCTCCCGCCTAGTAGGGCGAGTCCCCTCTATCCTGACTCCGTGGTATAGGAGCTTCAACCCCAATACCAGATGATAGGGTCCCTGCCTGGAGAGGCTAGTCCCTTCTCCCCTGGCTGCAGTGGTACAGGAGCTCCCCTGGACACCCAGGTGGGAGGGGTCTCCCGCCTACAGGGACGATTTTCCTCTACCCTGGCTGTGATGGTATAGGAGTTCCCCCTGACACCCAAATGGGAGGGTTCTCTGGCCTAAAGGAGCAAGTCACCTCTACACTGGCTGCAGGAGGATAAGAGCTCCCTGGACACCCAGGTGGGAGGGGTCTTCCACCTGGAGGCCCAAGTCAGCTTGACCTGGGCTACTACAGTATAGGAGTTCCTCCTGATGCCTGGTGGGAGGGGTCTCCCGCCTCAAGGGTCAAGTACCTTCTACCCTGGCTGTGGTGGTAAATATCTCCCCAGGACACCCAGGTAAAAGGAGTCTCCCTCCTGGAGGGGCGAGTTACCTCTACCCTGGCTAAGGTGGTATACAAGCTCCCCGCGACACCTTTGTGGGAGGGTTCTCCTGCCTGGAGGGGCGAGTCTCCACTGCCCTGGCTGTGGCGGTATACAAGCTCACCCTGATACTCAGGTGGGAGAGGTCTACCGCCAGGAGGGGCAAGTCTCCTCTACCCTGGCTGGGGCAGTATATGAGCTCCCCCTGACACGCAGGTGGGAGGCATCTCCCCCTGGGAGGCGCAAGTCCCCTCTACCCTAGTTGGGGCGGCATATTAGCTTCCCCCATAACAGATTGGGAGGTACAGGATTTCCCCCAGACACCCAGGTGAAAGGGGTTTCCTGCCTTGAGGGGCGAGTCCCTGCCACCATTGCTGCACCTTTATTTGAGGCCCCCACACCCCGGGGTGGGAGGGGTCTCTGAGGGGTAAGTCCCCACTACCCTGGCTGTGGCAAGGTACAAGCTTCTCCTGAAAACCAGGTGAAAGGGATCCCCAACTGCAGGGGCCAGTCCCCTCTACCCTGGCTGAAGAGGTATACAATCTCCCCGTGAACACCCAGGTGGGAGGAGTCTCCCGCCTGGAGGGGCGATTTCCCTCTATCCTGGCTATGGTGGTGTTGGAGCTCCCCCCACACACACCGTACCCCGGACACCCAGGTGGAAGAGTTCTCCCGCCTGGAGGACTATGAGAAGGTTCTACTGCCTGGAGCAGCGAGTCCCCTCCTCTCTGGCTGCAAAGGTATACAAGCTACCCCAGACACCCAGATGGGAGGGTCTCCCACCTGGAGAAGGGAGTCTCCTCTACTTTTTCTGGTGCCATATAAGAGTTCCCAGGACACCCAAGTGGGAGGGGTCTCCCGCATGCAGGGGCGAGTCCCCTCTACACTGGCTGTGGCAGTATGCTACCTCCCCCTGACACCCAGGTGGGAGGGGTCTCCGGATTGGAGGGGCGAGTCCTTGCTACCGAGGTGGAAGGAATCTACCGCCTGAAGGGGCAAGTACCCTCTACCCTGACTGCTGCAGTATAGGAGCTCATCCTGACATCCAGGTGGGAGGGGTCCCTCGCCTGGAGGGGCGAGTCCCCTCAACCCTGGCTGTGGTGGTGTAAGAGTTCCCCCTGACACCCAGGTGGAAGGGTTCTCCGGACTAAAGGGGCGAGTCCCCTCTACCCTGGCTTTAGCGGAATAGGAGCTCCCCGGAACACCTGATGGAAGGGGGCTTTGGCCTGCAGGCCCGAGGCCCATCTATCCTGGCTGCAGCAGTATAAGGGCTACCCCATACAACCAGGTAGGAAGGGTCTCCCGCATGGAGGGGCGAATCCCCTCCACCCTGGCTGCTGCAGTATAGGAGCTCCCCCTGACACCCTGGTGAGAAGCATCCCTGGCTTGGAGGGGCAAGTCCCTTCCACCTGACTGTAGCAGTATATGAGCTCCCCACCCACACCCAGGTGGGAGAGGTCTCCCGACTGGAGGGTAGCCCTCTACCCTGGCTAAGGTGGTATACAAGCTCCCCGCATCACCCAGGTAGGAGGGGTCTCCTGTCTGTCGGGGCCAGTCCCAACTACCCTCCCCCTCCAAACCCAAGTGGGAGGGGTTTCCTTCCTGGAGGGGCAAGTTCCCTCTAACTGGCTGCAGGAAAATACTAGCCCCCTCCAAAACCCAATGGGAGGTGTCTCCCACCTGGAGGGTCAAGTCCCCTATACCATGGTTGCGAAGTTATAGGAGCTCCCCCTGACACCCAGGTGGGAGGGGCCTCCTGCCTGGAAGGGCAAATCCCCTCTACCCTGGCTGTGGCTGTGTAGAAGCTCCCCCTGACACCCAGGTGGGAGGTGTCTCCCGCATGGAGCGGTGAGTCCCCTCTATCCTGGCTGCTGCTGTATAGGAGCTCCCCCTCCATACCCAGATGGAAGGGGTCTCCCGCCTGAAGGGATGAGTCCCCTCTACCCTGTCTGCAGTGGTATACTAGCTTTTCCTGACACCCAGGTGGGAGGGGTCTCCTGCCTGGAGGGGCGAGTCCCTCTACCCTGGCTTTGACAATATAAAAACTCCCCCTGACACTCAGGTGGAGGGGTCTCCCGCCTGGAGGGGTAAGTCCCCACTACCCTGGCTAAGGTGGTATACAAGCTCTCTCTGACACCCAGGTGGGAGGGGTCTCCCTCCTGAAGGGGCAAGTCCCCTTTTCCCTGACTGCAATGGTATACTAGCTTTCCCTGACACCCAGGTGAGAGGGGTCTCCCGCCTGGAGGCATGAGTTCCTTCTACACTGGTTGCAGAGGTAAAGGAGCGCCCCCTGACATGCAGGTGGGAGAGTCTCTGTCCTGGAGGGACGAGTCCCCTCTACCCTGGCTACAGAGGTTTATGAGCACCCCCAACCAACACCTAGATGGGAGGGGTCTCCCGCCTGGAGGGGCATGTCCCCTCTACCCTGGCTGCATCTGTATAATAGCTCCCCCTGACACCCAGGTGCGAATGGTTTCCCGCCTGGAGCAGCGAGTCCCCTCAACACTGGCTGCAGAGATATTTAGGCTCCCCCAGACACCCAGGTGGGAGGTGTCTCCCAACTGGAGGGGCAAGTCCCCTCTTCCCTGGCTAAGGCGGTATAATGCTCCCCGAGAAACACAGGTGGGAGGGGTCTCCCACCAGGAGTGGCGAGTCCCCTGGATCCTGCCTGCAGTGGTACATGAGCTCCCCTGACAACCAGGTTGAGAGGTCTCCAACCTAGTGGGGTGAGTCCCTGCTGTTTTGGCTGCAGCAGTATATGAGCACCGCCCCCTCCCCATAGCCAGATGAGAGGGGTTGTGGGAGGCCATCCTGGCTCTGATTTGAGTTACCTCCCTGGCTGGGTGAGAGGCGCTTAGACACAGCTGTGTTAAAGCCTTCCCCACCCTTTCCCAGGTCCGAAGGCTTGTCCATGCAGAGGAGTGCCTGGCCACTGACCTGAAGACTCAATCGTCGCCCCTGACCTTGGGATGCTGCCCCCCTTAACCTTCATTGGATGAGATTTTCCCTGGAATTTTTGGTTCCCCAATAAAACTCCTTCCTGGTGCGTTCTCCCTCTCTTGCTAGTCTCCTCTGTAAACCTCGCCATCGCATTAGGTGGCTGGAGGCGGGAGCTAGGAGAAGCCATCTCAGAGCTGGTGTTAAAGGTAATGAGAGTCTGTCTCTTTAATTTAAAACTCCCTAGTAATTTCTTATGAACCGGACCTTCTTTCATGAAGCCAGTGCTGTTTGCGTGGCAGAAGGGGTCACCGCCTGGAACAGCGAGTCCCCTCTACCCTGTCTGTGGCTGTTTCAAGCTCCCATATACACTCAGGTGGAGGGGTCTCCCACATGGAGGGTCAAGTCCCCTCTACCCTGGACTGAGGTAAAGGAGCTCCCCAGACACCCAGGTGGGAGGGTTCTCCCAACTGGAATGGCGAGTCCCCTCTACCCTGGCTTTAGAGGTACAGGAGCTCCCCTAGACACTCAGGTGGGAGGGATCTCCCGACTCGAGGGTCAAGTCCCCTCTACCCTGGTCAGTCGGTATATGAGCCACCCCATGACACCAGGTGGGAGGGGTCTCCTGCCTGGAGTTGCGAGTGCCCTCTACCCTTATTGGGGCGGTTACTAGCTCCCCTGATACCAGGTTGTGAGGGTTCGCCCGCCTGGAAGGGCGAGCTAGTTGCAAAGGTTTGAGTTCCCCTAGACCCCCAGGTGAAAGGGGTCTCCTGCCTTGAGGGGCAAGTCCCTGCTACCCTTGCTGCAGCTTTATATGAGGCCCCACGCACCCAGGTGGGAGGGGTCTTTTGCCTTGAGGGGTGAGTCTCCTCTACCCTAACTTCAGCAGGATATGAGGTTCCCCTGAAAACCAGGTGAAAGCGGTCTCCCGTCTGGAGGGATGAGTCCCTGCTACCCTGGCTGCAGCTGTATACCTCCCCCCCCCCCCACAACACACAGGTGGAAGAGGTCTCCTGCTTGGAGGAGCCAGTCCCTTCTCCATGGCTAAGGAGGAATACAAGCTCACCCCGACACCAAGATGGGAGGGTTCTCTGGCCTGGAGGAGCGAGACCCCTCTATCCTGGCCGTGGCGATATGTGAGCTCCCCCTGACTCACAGATGGAAGGGGTCTTCCGCCTGGAGGGGCCAGTCCGCTGTACCCTGGCTGCCAGGGAATACAAGCTCCCCCAGACATCCAGGTAGGAAGGGTCTCCTGCCTAGAGTGGCAAGTACCCTCTACCCTGGCTGGGAGATTTAGGAGCTACCCCAGACACCAAGGTGGGAAGGGTCTCCCATATGGAAGAGTGAGTCCCCTTTCTTCTTGCTGCTGTGGTATAACAAGTCCCCAGACACCCTGGTGGAGGGGTCTTCCACCTGGTGAGGCAAGTTCTCTCTACCCTGGCTGCAGCAATGTACAACCTCCTCCTGACACCCAGGTGGGAGGGGTCTCCCTTCTGGAGGGGTGAGTCTCTTCTACATTTGCTTCCTGAACACCCAGGTTTAAGAGGGCTCTCCTGCCTGCAGGGGCAGAACCCTCTACCCTCTCTGTGGCAGTATATGAGCTCCCCCTGACACCCAGGTGGGAGGAGTCTCCCGCCTTTAGGGGCGAGTCCCCTCTACCCTGGATGCAGTGGTATTTGAGCTCCCTTGGACACCCAAGTGCAGAGTTCTCTGACTGGAGGGGCAAGTCTCCTCTAGCATGACTCTGGTGGTATAAGAGTTCCCCCTGATTCCCAGGTGGCAGGGGTCTCCCCTCCTTGAGGGGCAATTCGCCTCTACTCTGGCTGCTGGGGTTTATGAGCTCCCCCTGACATCCAGTACTAGGTACTGGGGGTCTTTGACCTGGAGGGTTGAGTTCCCTCTAGCCTTTCTGTGGAGGTTTAGGAGCTCCCCTTGACACCCTGGTGGGAGGAGTCTCTCGCCTGGAGGGGCGAATCCCCTCTACTTTGGCTGGTGCCATATAAGAGTTCCCAGGACACCCAGGTGGGAAGGATCTCCTTCCTGCATTGTCAACATGGCTGTGGCAGTATTGGAGCTCCCCCTGACACCCTGGTGGGAGAGAACTTCCACCAGGAGGGGTAAGTACCCTCTACCCAGGCTGCAGTGGTAAAAGCTCCCTCAGACAGCCAGGTTAGAAGCATTTCTCGCATGGAATAGTGAGTCTCCTCTACCCTGGCGAAGGTGGTATACAAGTTCCCCTTTTCACCCAGGTGGGAGGGATATCCTTTCTGGAGGGGTGAATCCCCACCATCTGGCTGCAGCGATATAGGAGCTCCCTACCACACACAGGTGGGAGGGGTCTCCTGCCAGGAGGGGCGAGTCCCCTCTACTCTGTCTGCGGCTGTTTCAAGCTCCCCAGCACCCTGGAGGTGCTAGTCCCCCCTTCCCTGACTGTGGTGGTATAGGAGCTCCCCCTGACACCCAGGTGGGAGGGGTCTCCCGACTGGAAGGGAGAGTCCCCTCTACCCTGGCTGCAGCAGTATACGGGCTCCCCGACAACCAGGTGGGAGAAGTCTCCCGTTTGGAGGGGCAAGCCCACTCTCCCCTGGCTGAGGTGGTATAGGAGCTCCCCCTGACACCCAGGTGGGAGAGGTCCACTACCTGGAGGGGCGAGTCCCCTCTACAGTGGCTGTGGAGATATATGAGCTCCACCCCCACACCCAGGTAGGAGGGGACTTCCGCCTGAATGGGCGAGTTTGCTCCACACTGGCTGCCCTGGTATACCAGCTCCCCTGACACCCAGGTGGGAGATGTATCCTGCCCAGAGGGGCGAGTCCCCTCTACCCTGCTTTGGAAGTGTAGGAACTCCCCTAGACATTCAGGTGAGAGGGGTTCCCGCATGGAGGGGCGAGTCCCCTCTACCCTGACTGGTGCCCTATAAGAGCTCCAGGGACACCCACCTGCAGGGGCCAACCCCTCTGCCCTGGCTATGGCAGTATATGAGCTTGCCCGGAAACCCACTGGGAGGAGTCTCCTGACTTGAGGGGCTAGTCTCCTCTACCCTGGCTGCAGCGGTATACTTGCTTTCCCTGACACCCACGTTGGAGGGGTCTCCTGCCTGGAGAGGGTAGTCCCTTCTAATCTGGCTGTGGTGGTATACAAGCTCCCCAGACACCCTGCTGGGAGAGATCTCCCATCTCTAGGAGCAAGTACTCTCTACCCTGGTTGCAGTGGTATATGAGCTCCCTCTAACACCCTGGTGGGAGTGGTCTCAGGCCTGTAGGGGCAAGTCCCCTCTACCCTGGCTATGGCGGTGTACTTGCTCCCCCAGACACCCAGGTGTATGTGGTCTCCCACATGGAGGGGCAAGTCCCCTCTACCCTGGCTGCAGTGGTATGCTAGCTTTCCCTGACTCCCAGGTGGGAGGGGCCTGGCGCCTTGATTGGTGAGTCCCCTCTACACTGGCTCTAGTGGTAATCAAGCTTTCCCTGACACCCAGGTTGGAAAGGTGTCCTGACTGGAGGGGCGAGTCCACTCTATCCAGGCAGTGGAGGAATAGGAGCTCTGCAGTCACCCAGCAGGGAGGGGTCCCCCGCTTGAGGGGCGAGTCCCCTCTACCCTGGATGCGGAGGTATAGGAGTTCCCCCAGACACCCAGGTGGGAGGCCTCTCCGACCTGGAGGGCAGAGTCCCTTCTATGCTGGCTGCAGCGGAATATGAGCTCCCCTGACACCCAGGTGGGAGGGGTCTCCCGACTGGAGGGGAGAGTCCCCTCTACCCTGGCTGCAGCAGTATGCTAGGTCCCTGACACCCAGGTGGGAGGGTTCTCTCTCCTGGAGGGGCGAGTCCCTAGTACCCTGGCTGCGGGAGATATTGGAACCCCCCCCCCCCCGCCCCCGAGACAACCAGGTGGGAGGGGTCTCCCGCCTGGATGGGTGAGTCCTCTCTACCCTGGCTGCAGCTGTATAGGAGTTCCCCCCCAATTCCCAGGAGGGAGGGGGGGGTCTAACGCTTGGAGGGGCGAGTAGCCTATAGCCTGACTGCTGGAGTGTAAGAGCTCCCTCTGACACTCAGGTGGGAGGGGTCTTCTGACTAGAAGGGCAAGTCCCCTCTAGCCTGGATGCAGCAGTATAGGAGCTCCTCCCACACACCCAGGTGGGAGGAGTATCCCGCCTGGTGGGGTCTCCCTCCTAGAGGGGAGAGTCCCCTCTACCCAGGTTGGGGCGGTATACTAGCTCCCACTGACATCCAGAGGGCGGGGTCTCTCCCCTGGGGGTCGAGTCCCTGCTACAAGGGCTACAGAGGTATAAGAGTCCCCCCAGGACACCCAGGTGGGAGGGGTCTCTGGTTTGGCGGTATACTAGCTCCCCCAGACAACCAGGTGAAAGGGGCCTCCCGCCTAGAGGGGCAAGTCCCCTCTAGCCTGGCTCATGAGGTATATGAGCCGCCCCCACAACACCCAGGTGGGAGGGGTGTCTGGCCTGGAGGGGCGAGTCCCCTCTAGCCTGGCTGCAGCAGTATACAAGCTCTCCCACCCCCGACACCCAGGGGTGAGGGGTCTTCAACCTGGCGGCGCCAAGTCCCCTCTACCCTGGTTGCCTCTGTATACTAGCTCTCCCCAACACTCAGTTGGGAGGGGTCTCTTGCCTGTAGCAGAGAGTCCCCTCTACCCTGGCCTCCCAGGACACCCAGGTGGGAGGAGTCGACCATCTGGATGGGCAAGTCCCCTCTACCATGTTTAAGGTGGTATATAAGCGCCCCCTCACCTAGGTGAGAGGGGTCTCCCGCCTGGAGGGGTGAGTCCCCTCTACCCTAGCTGCGGAGGTATAGGAGATCCCCCCCACACACACACACCCAGGTGGGAAGGGTCTCCTGCCTGGATGGGCGAGTCCCCACTACCCTGGCTGCAGTGGTATATGAGCTCCACCCCCCAAACCCAGGAGAGAGGGGTCCTGGAGGGACGAGTCCCCTCTATGCTGTCTCCTGCAATATAGGAAATCCCAGAACAACCAAGTGTGAGGAGTCTGACCCCTGTAGGATAGAGTTCCCTCTCCCTTGCCTGTGTCGGTATAAAAGCGCCCACAGACACCCAGGTGGAAGGGGCCTTACACCTGGAGGGCCAAGTCCCCTCTACCTGGCTAAGGTGTTATACAACCTCACCCAAATTTATAAGCTCACCCATACACCCAGTTTGGGGGGAGGGGTCTCCCTTCTGGAGGGTCAGTCCCCTCTACCCTGGCTGCTGCTGTATAGGATCTCTCCTGACACTCAGGTGGGAGGAGTCTCCTGCCTGGAGAATAGAGTCTTAGAAATCTAAGCTTAGAAAGCCCCAGGCTTATAAAGGTGTTCCAAACAATTGTTGGCCTAAAAGAAGACACTATTTTTATTTATTTTATTTTGGGGGGGGATGTGAAGAGACACGGAATCAACACACAGACTCTGGGAGCTGGTGAGAGAACTGGCTGGAGACCCACCTCAAGTCGTGGTCCAGTAGCTCAGTTTATTTTTGGAATGCATACAATTGTTATAGGGTTCCAGTGGGGCATGCTCATCAATCATACACAAGCAAGATAGTATCCTTAAGTCAATCATCTTATGCCTAATGTAACCACACTATGAGGATGCTCTAAATATTGCTATCATCAGGAAGGGTCTTTGTCCCTAGAGGAGGGGATTTCTAAGTTAGAAGTTCCATTCCTGAAGCTCCTGCCTATCAGTTTCCTGGCCTGGCAGCTTGGCAACGCTAACCATAAGTGCCAAGGATGTGGTTTCACTAAAGGCTGGCTAGGGCAGAGCATCCCATCGTGTTCCTATCAGGCCTGAACAAGTGTAGATTCTTCAAGCACTCCAAGCTGCTCATAACTGCTAGCTGCTAGCTGTAATGTTAGACCACGATGCAAGAAAAGACCACTGACTCCAATTAAAATCAAATTAAAGCAAGCTTATTATTTCGACCGGCCGGGCTGCCTTGCCCATCAAAATCGTGGGAGCCAAGGACAGCGGCAAGGCTTCTTTGCAGCCCAGTTTTATAGCCCAAAAAGTTACACAAAGGGGGGTTACAGATAACAACACTCTGAGAAGCATAACACAAGTTTACATTTTTGCTGTCCCCGGCATCAGAATTTATGGAGATCTTAGAGACACAGAGAGGGTCGTTATCTGGCCAGGGAAGGCCAGAATTTATGAGGCACCACTAAGGTTTAGGAAAGAGTTGTTATCTGGTCAGGGAAAACCGGACATGGGTGAGTTCAGGGCACGGGCAGCATTCCAATCAGCTTTACAACATCAACTAATGGCCAGGCCATACAGACATCCTAATATTTTTACAGAAAACAGAAATGAATCCTTCATAACTTGTGACAAGCTGGCTTCTGATCTAATGAGAGAACTAAGCTAGGTATATCAGTAAAGTGAAAGTTATTCCACCAAATCAATAAATGGGCTAAGGAATGGAACCAGATGCTTCATAGAAGAAGAAATGCAACTGATAAAAAAAATATATGAAAAAGTGTTCGCCATCTCTAGCAGTTAGAGAAATGCGAATCAAAACTAAGATTCATCTCACTCCAGTCAGAATGGCAATTATTAAGAATATAAGCATTAATAAATGATGGTGAGGATGTAGGGGGAAAGGTACACTCACACAGTGCTGGTGGGAATACAAATTGGTGCAACCATAATGCAAAGCAGTATGGAGAATTCTCAGAAAATTTGACCCAGCTACCCTACTCCTCATATATATCCAAAGTACATAAAATCAGCATGCTACAGTGATATAGCCACATCAATGTTTATAACAGCTCACTTCACAATAGCCAAACTAAGGAACCAACCTAGATGCCCTTCAACAGAAGAATAATAAAGAAAATGTGGTGTGTGTATATATATATATATATATATATATATATATATATATATATATATATACAGTAGAATATTACTCAACCTTAAAGAAGAATGAAATTATGGTATTTTCCAGTAAATGGATGGCTCTGTAGACTATCATGCTAAAGGAAATAAGCTAGTTCCAAAAAAACCAAAGGCCAAATGTTATCTCTGATATGTGGAAGCTAATTCACAATAAGGGGTGGGAGCTAGGGAAGAACAGATGTAATTGGGGTTAGACAGAGGAGAGTGAAGGGAGAAGAAGGAATATAGGAGTAGAAAGGGTAGTAGAATGAATCAGACATCATTGCCCTATGTACATATACAATTACCTGACCAGTGTGATTCTACGTTGTGTACAAGCAGAAGAGGGAGGAGTTGTACTCCATTAATGTATGATGTGTCAAAATGCGTTCTACTGTCATGTATAACTAATTAGAAAGAATAAAGTAAAAACAGATAAATGAATAAAGAAAATGTGGTATATATACACAATGTAATATTACTCAGCCACAAAGAAGAATGAAATTATGGCATTTGCCAGTAAATGGATGGCTCTGTAGACTATCATGCTAAAGGAAATAAGCCAATTCCAAAAACCAAAAGCCAAACATTGTCTCTGATATGTGGGTGCTGACTCACAATAGGTGAGGGCACTGAGGGAAGGGCTGGAGGTTTACTGCATTGGACAGGGAAGGATGGGGGAAAGAGGAGGGATGGCAATGGGAAAGATAGTAGAATGAATTGGACATAACTTTCCTATGTTCATATATGAACACAAAACCAGTGTAACTCCACATCATGTACAATCACAGAATGGGAAGTTATACTCCACATAGGTATAATATGTCAAAATACATTCTACTGTCATGTATAACTAAAAAGAACAAATAAAAAATAAAGAGATCAATTTTTTTTTAAAAGTGCATGTGGCAACACATGACTGACTTAATTCCAATGCAAATCTTCTAGGCGGAGACCATGTCTACTTTGTACTTTTGTATCTGCAGTATTTGGCAAGTGGGTGTCACACAGAAGATTATCAATATTTTTTGAAATGGCACATGCCTATAAATAATCCCAATGGCTCAGGAGGCTGAGGCAAGAGGATTGTGAGTTCAAAGGCAGCCTTAGCAATTTAGCGAGGCCCTAAGTAACTCAGCGAGACCCTGTCTCTAAATAAATATTAAGAAAGGGCTGGGGATGTGGTTCGTTGAGCACCCCTGGGCTCAATTCCTGGTACCAAAAAAAGAATTAAACAAATGAATAAATTAGTGAAGTGGTTATATCAGCCATTTCTCATGTTTGCCAACTTCAATGAGAGAGATTTTTCTTCCCCAAATGGTGATTCCAAATGTGAATTTATAGAATAAATATTCCACTGATTTCAACGGATGGTGATTACTCTAACAACCCTTAATCAGAAGCCTGCCTTAGGGATTGCAACTGAATTTATTCACACATTTTTCAAACTTATTGGAACACATAGCTTTTATAGAGTGACAGAAGGCACTGTTTGATCTGAAGATTATGTTGAGTAACCTGAGTTATACTGCGGGGAGATTGACGCTACCTGAAAATTAAACACAGCACATTTAAAAGTTGGCGTAGGCATTGTGATAGATTGGTATCAAGAAATAATTACAGGATGACATTTCATTTTATGGATTTGTTTCAGCAACAAATTATAAAATTTCAACACTTTCTTTTTTGGTATTGTAAAACATCAGATGTCAGATTAATAGTTACGTAAAGATTTTATTCATGTACCCCCAAAAAAAATTAGACCTGAGTCACAAATAATAGACAATACATTTAGTTTGTACAACTCAGTCCTCTTAATAACAAAGAAATTGATAATTTCTTTGATAATTCCAGAATTCAAATTCCACTGAAAGTAGCTGAATTAGATACATTCCACGATGTATTTGTTAAAACATTTTTATTTCACATAGGCTTAATTATGGCAGTGCACAGTGGCAGATCAATTGAGCACTCATATCTAGCCTCAAGATCGAGATAATGTCAGAAACACATGGTAATCAGAGATCCAATATTTCTTATTTAATATATTATATGACTATAGAATTTAAATCAAATATGAGTGAATGATCTCTACCTTTTTATTAAACTTTTTGTGTAACTTTCCAAATATCCTCAATTTTTTTTCACTCTTGGTTATTCATTTTATTTGGTTTAACCTGACAGAGTTTTATGGGTCTCTTGATAATTGGGTATTATACGTAAAAATAATACAGGTGGTCTGGGACATATTTTGGAGTTACCTGTGCTGTAAATGGACAGGTGAATGGACAGGAGGGGTCATTCTCAGCATGAACTGTCACATCCCTTCTTTCCTCTTCCTAACAGGACTTTTTTTCTGACAGAGGGATATGGTGACCCAGTGGAGTAAGGGCTTGTTGATATGAACCATCAAAACTAGCAGAGTTTGAGTGGGGTTGTGGCTCAGTGGCAGAGCACTTCCCTCGCACTTGTGAAGCACAGGGTTCAATCCTCAGCACCACATAGAAATAAATAAATACAATAAAGATATTGTGTCCATGTATAACTAAAAATATATTTTTAAAAAACTATCACTTTGATTTCAATAGCTAAAAGTATAGCTTTTAGAACGTGCTTTTAGTTTATCTATGTAAAAGTCTATATAGACTAACTGAACATCATTTTCAAACAGAGAAAAAAGGAAAAAAAAGGGCTAGTTTGAAAACATCCTAATGAATCCATGTGACAAATTTACCTTAATTTTTGTCTTACTGTGATTGATTTAGACTTCATCAGTATTTCTTTTCAATGATTTGAAGCTTCAAGGCTTCTACAGACAATAAATTCTATTCAAGTAATAAGTATCCTTGGATGCGCTTGGTCATTTAAAAAACTCTAAAATAACCTTATATACATGTTCTTTGTCAAATGAATGAGATAGGGCTGAAGATGCAACTCACTGGTAGAGTGCTTCCTATCATGTGCCAGGCCATAGTTCAATCCTGAGTATGGCAAAAAATAAAATAAGGCAGATTTGATGGATAAGTACGGCTTTTTAAAAGTAAGATTCTATGGGCCTGGGAATATAGTTCAGTTGGTAGAGTGCTTGCCTCACATGCACAAGGCCCTGGGTTCAATCCCCAGCACCACCAAAAAAAAAAAAAAAAAAAAGCAAAACTTTTATGAATGTAAACATCATCAATTAAAGCAAAAAGCAGGGTTGGGCTGGGGTTGTGTCTCAGTGGTAGAGCACTAGCTTAGAATGTGTGAGGCACTGGGTTTGATTCTTAGCACCATATATAAGATAAAATAAAGTTTTGTCAGAAAATTTAAAAAAAATATTAATTTTTTTAAAAAAGGAAATTGCTTAAAAAATTATATTCTACATAATTTTTGAAAGACACAGTAAAGATCCTTGGTAAGCATCTACCAGGTCACTCTTGCAGGCCATTGCAGACCTGGCCCTGAAGGAATCAGTAAGTGAATAATTCAATCAGTTGCCATTATTTACTCAATAACTACTCAGCAAATGTGTATGTGCACAGAGCTTTGATACGTTGTGAAGAGACAAATATGAGTAATAACTTAAAAAAATTTATATGGATAGACAGTGTGACTTTATATTATTTATTTTATTAATGTGGTGCTGAGGATCAAACCCAGTGCCTCACACAGGCCAGGCAAGTTCTCTGCCACTGAGCTACAGCCCCAACCTGAGTAATAAATTTTTGACTGTCAAGGAACTTAATCTTTATAGGAGCTGAGGCCCAACATAAACACCCAAAATTACCCTAAAGGCAAAACGACACAGGAAAAGCACAAAAGGGATGCTGTGGGAAGACAAAGGAAGAAGTCAATGACAGTTGACAAGACACAATCACAAAATAAGAGGAAGAGAATGAGAAGACAACCTATTCACTCTTGGCACCGGGATTTCAGCACCACACTCATACCAAGGTGAAGGGCTCAGAGCACCTCAGCTAAGTGCTAAGTTCTGTCTTCCACTTAAATCATCTGCCACCTTCATCCTCAGGCTCTTGGAGAGTTTTAGAGGTAAATTAATTGAGACAAGCCATACACTTGCTAATGTCAGGTATTGTGAGTTTATAAGGACATATTTTTATGTATTGTCATTTAATTGATGAATCATTTCAGTCAATATGCCTAATAGTATGTCCAGTGTACCTTAAGCAGCTGGCCGAGAACAAGCAGAGAGTTGTGATGTATGGAAGACTAGCGTAGGAGCAATACAGCCTGGCCACCAATTTGGGGGAAACAGAAAAATAAACTTTTTTCTTCTAGGGACTCCATCTGAGTTAAGCTGTTAGGTGCCCGGGGGACCAAGAGAAAGAAGCCGCAACAATGACAGACAGTAGCTATTACTGTTGATAAACCATGAATCTCAGCCAGAATACATGCAGACATGCAGCAGGGTCCAGTGTTACTAGCACACTCTTTGTTATCTCCCCTGTTTACCCAAGTGTTTTAAATGAAATAAATCTTTTTCTGCTCAATTTCAGACACTGTTGCAAAATTTCCTCTGTCCATGGAGTGCAATTGCATGGTCAGAAGGAAGATGCAGCCGGGCGTGGTGGCACAAGCCTGTAATCCCAGTGGCTCAGGAGGCTGGAGGCAGGAGGATTGCAAGTTCAAAGCCAGCCTCAGCAAAGTGAGGCTCTAAGCAATTCAGTGAGACCCTGTTTCTAAATAAAATACAGAATAGAGTTGGGGATAGGCCGAGGGCCCCTGTGTTCAGTCCCTGGCCCCCCCTCAAAAAGGAAAATGCAAATGGAATTGATAATTACCCAAATCATTAAAGCCCAATGGGTCAAGATGACTGATGTTCTTTTACATAGAAGCAGCAGCCGGGATTAGCAAATCAGTATATCAAAAAATCAATTGTGTTAAAAGAACAGACTATCTCCTTTTGTCTCATTCCCTGCTTGCATTATTGTCCATTCTATTTTCCTTAAGAGGCTCAAGAATTCTCTTATCATTTTTCCAATGGTGTGTGCATTTTGTGGCAGAGCATCAAGACTGAGATCATTTTCTTTCTTTTTTTTAAAATTTATTTTTAGTTGTTGATAGACCTTTATTTTATTTATTTATATGCAATGCAGTGCCTCACACATGTTGGGCAAGTTCACTACCATTGAGTCCCAGCCAGGCCTTGAGATCATTTTATTATATGTGTAATACTATGTAGAATGTTCACTGTATCAATTTATTAAAGTCTAAGTTTTCTGTTCCAAAGTACAAAATTAAATTCAACAAAACATACACAAAGCAGCAGCTAAGCATTGTGAATTCAGGACCCCTCAGAGTTTTTCCCACTTCTCAAGCATTAACAATTCATTCTCCTTAGCAAGCAGGCTGATCTCTTCCCCAAGCTAGTAAGAAAGTGGAATATTTCTATTCATCTGTAGGTAACTCATTTTCAACAAAGATAGCCCAACCATTTCTATTGCAGTTTAACTTGCCACTAAAATGGACACAGACATACCATTCTTTACAAAGTGCAGCTTCCTTGGAAGGCTGCTAGACAATTGATCTGTTTCCTCCCTGAATTGCATTATAATTTCACCAATGACTTCAATGATCATTTTTGAAATGACATCAATTGGGGATTTTAATTTTAAATTTATTTATTTATGTTTTGCAATGCTGGGGATTGAACCTAGGGCCTTGCACATGCTAAGCAAGCAATGTACCACTGAGCCATACCCACAGCCCTATTTTTGACTTTTAAAATGCTCTTTCATTCCTCAGAAAACTTGGAATGGAACCAGCATTTGGCCCTGTTATCCCACTCCAAAGGACTTAAAATCAGCATTATGCAATGACACAACCACATCAATGTTTATAGCAGCTCAATATACAACAGCTAAGCTATGGAACCAACCTATCCTTCAACAGATGAATGGATAAAGGGAATGTGGTATTCATACACAATGGTGTTAGAGTCTGTAAACAAGTCAGGATGGCGCCTGGCATTTTGCCAGAGGGAGTGGTATGTGAAGTAACGCCAGCGAGCCATTAAGTGTGGAGATTCCTTATTGGTTGACTGCTGTATCTAGTTTATGTTAATTAAGATAAGCTGTGTGGAATGTATATATACCCCTCCTGTCCTACAATAAACGGCTCCCACTCCTGCTTGTATCAATCTACACAAGTTCCTCGTCACCCCCGGTTATTTTGCTGCAGCCGGACTGTGGCACAATGGAATATTCTCAGAAGAATGAAATTATGGTAAATAGATGGCTCTGTAGATTATCATGCTAAGTAAAATAAGCCAATCCCCAAAAAACAAAAGTCAAATGTTCTCTCTGATATGCAGATCTAACACACATTGGGGGCAGCTATGGAAGTTCAGTATATTAAACAAAGGAGAATGAAAGGAAGGGGGGATAAGAGTAGAAAAGGCAGTAGAATGAATTGGATATGACTTTCCTATGTGCATATATGAATACATGACCAGTGAAACTACATATCATGTACAACCACAAGAATGAAATCCTAATTAGTGTAAGTTGTACTCCGTGTAAGTATAATATGTCAAAATACACTCTACCATCATGTTTAGCTAAAAGAACACATTTTAAAAAGAGGAGAAAAATAAAAAAGTAAAATGCTGTTGCATGGAATTGCATATTCATTTAGAGGTTATCATATATGTGTATGTAATTTTCTGGTTACTAAGAAGTACAGAAAAAGAGCTGGGCACCATGGCATATGCCTGTAATCTCAGCAAGTTGGGAGGCTGAGGCAAGAGGATTGTAAGTTTGAGGCCAGCCTTAGCAACTTGATGAGATCCTGTTTCAAAACAAAACATTTTAAAAATGGGCTAAGAATGAAGCACCCCTGGGTTCAATCCCCAATACCTGGTTGGGGGCAGGGAAATAAAAGAAATACTTTTGTTTTGGTACAAGGGATTAGAGCCCAAGGCCTTGTGCATGCAAGGTGAGTGCTCTAGCAGCTAAGCTATACCCTCAGCCCAGATATATGTTTTGTTTTTTTTTTTTTAATGTGGTGCTGAGAATCCAACCTGGGTCCCGCACATGCCAAGAGAGCACTCTACTGCTGAGCCACAATCCCAGCCCATAAAAGAAATACTAAAAAAAAAAATTTATATATATATATATATATATATATATATATATATATATATATATATATATAAAGTTTCTTTCCTTCAACAGCCTAAATTAATCTAATTATAGAAAGTCAGAAATTCATACTTTAAACAGTTGATAAACAAGGCAGAAGAAATTATTGAGTGCAGACAATTTACCCCACTCACTTAATGGCTTAAAACACATGAAGGTATTCTCTTAAAGCTCAGGAGGTTAGGGCTGGGGTTGTGACTCAATGGTAGAGTGCTCACCTAGCATGTGCAAGGCCCTGGGTTTGATCCTCAGCACCACATAAAAATAAATAAATAAAATAAAAAGGTATTGTGTTCAACTACAACTAAAAAGTAAATATTAAAAAAAAAAAAAAAGATCAGGAGGTAGACCCGTGAGCTGTCAGGCCTGGTCAATATGCTGTGTGCAACCCCGGTTCCCCCTGTCCCACCCAGAATGCCCAGACTGAGGCCAAGTGGGTCTGGAAGCCACCAGGAAAAGCTCATCCAAGGCCCTGTCTACTCCTAGGCACCATGTCAAACATGATCTGGGTGAGGACGAAGGCCTTCTCTCCCTGGCTGGCAAGAGGAAGTGCAGAGGGAACTTGCCCAAGGGGTCTGTGAAGATCCTCTGGGACTGGCTGTACTTGTACTGCTACAAGCCCTGCCCCTCAATTCAGAAGTTGAGCCTTTCTGGAAGGACCAACCTCTCAGGGCTGTACACATGTAATTGGTTCACCAACCTCTGGTAGTGGCTTCCCCAGACAGGCTTTGGCAGGATGGCAAAGACCCTAATCAGTTTACCATCTCCTATTGCAGTGCTAGGCCCTGGGAAGTGGCCCTGCCAGGTGGTACCAGCCCCTTGGTGCTGACTGTATCTGTACCAGGCCCCATCAATGTACTCTTTGTGTGCTCCATGCTGCTCCACATAGGTTGGGGCTAGAATCTCCGGAATGGCTATTCCAGCCATCAGAGAATCTCCACCATCCACCTGGGAGAAAATTTTCTTTTTAAGTCTTAAATCACTTACTTTCATGTTGGGAGTATGTTGGCTCCCATTCTGTTAGCTAGTCAGCCAGGCAGAAGGACAGCATTTAAACCTGGGACTGGATTTTCTTCCCGTTTCTTGCAGGCAGCTAACTGGCCTTTCTGTCAGCTCTCAAGTTGCCCTGAGAAACCACAGTGTTTCCCTTTTAATGACCTTGGCAAGATATAATCACAACTTTCCTGGGAGCCCACAGTGCATCCAAAAGTTCAAGAATTCCTTATCCATACATCATGCTTTTTTTTCTCCTGAGTTTTTGAGTCCCTTTTCCTTACATAAGGCCCTATGAAAGTAGCGAACACACATTTTGAGTCTGTAAATATCCACATAGACACCAGCTGTCAACTGAGGTGCTTGAATCAAAGCAATAAGTTTTAACTTTTGTGCTGAAGTTCCTTGAGGCAGACGTTCTGCCTCGACAGTAGAGTCCAGAGTGACCATTGCATATCCAGCGAAACATACCTCATCTTTTATAAAACTGCTTCCATCTGTGAAGTACTCTGCATCAGCGTCCTTGGGAGGCTGGTCTGTTAGGTCTGGTCTGCTGAAGAGCACTTCATCCATGACCTCAACACATTTGTGATCAAGTTTTCCAGGTCCAATGGGCAGCAAAGTTGCCGGGTTTAGAGTTCTGATGACCTCAACATAGATATGTGGGTTTTCACATAACATGCCCTGATATTTGACCAATTTTTCCTTAGTCTACCAATAGTGTCCTTTATATTTTAACAATGTCAAAATTGAATGAGGAACTCTGACAAACTGGCCATGGGACAAGGACTGGTTGTCAGCTTCCGATACCAGAAGAGCTGTGGCTGCAAGGGCCCAAAAAAAGGTGACCAGCCCTGGGCTATAGAGTCCAGCTGTCTGGACAAATAGGCCACTGGATGGTGCTACTTCCCCAGCATCTGAGTCAAAACTCTCACAGTTACTCCAGACAGATCATGGACATACAGAAAGAAAGGCTTTGTGAGGTCAGGGAGCCCTAATCCAGGTGCACTGGTGAGTGCTTGTTTAATGTCCTCAAAGGCGTTTTGCTTAGTTGACCCCTATATAAGAGGATCCCATTTTCCCCCCTTTGTGGCTTCATAGACAACTTTTGACATAACTGAAATTTGGGGATCCATATATGTCTGGACCCAGTAGCCCCCAAGAATTCTCTAGTCTGATGGCAGGTTGAAGGGACTGGAATTGAGCAGATTTCCTATTTCTTTTGAGGCCCAGTTGCTATTGTCTGTTCTGTTGCCGAGTTAGATGGTAACCAAAGTATCTGACCTTTTTCTTGATAGATATGGGCTTTTAAGTCAGAGTCCAGGGCTGTCCCAAGGATGGTGTACTCAAGCCCCTGGGAGGAACTGTCATTTAGGGAAGGGAGGCATACATAGAGCATCTGGCACTTTAAGATGCAGGAATTTTTTTAAGATGCAGTATGTTGGCTGCTAGGATTCTCCAACTCTTAAATCTAATGTAAATCTTAGCAGAGACTATTGACCTGGGGCATCATTTGTGTAAAAGGCACCTATGTCAATTTCGCCACGGGCTGTCTGCCAAGGTTGGAGGGCAGCGGTGCGGTTCCGTGAAGGTTCCAGTGTTGCAGCCACATTGTCCCCACCTAGGTGTTGCTCTTTGACTGCATGGCTTTTTCCTCTTGCCAAGTGGGAGCCTGCTCTAATTGTATATAGCGGCTGCCCCACTTCTGTTTTGTTCAGTATGCCTGGGTGCATGGGGCTCTGTGGCCCTTCCTGCTGGTGGCTCACAGCGTGTGGCTTAGAGCCAGGGTGGCATGTCCTCTTGGAGTGAGCACCCTATGGCTCACTATCAGCTGTTAACCTGAAAATATTCCTGGTTCATTTGGGGACTTGCAACAGCTGAGCCTTCCTGAGGTGCTGGGTCCCGTGCATCAGATGCAGGTTCTGTGTGTCTATCAGACCCATGCCATATTCGTCAATCACAGACTTCCGAGCAAGTGGGAAGAAACTGAATGGAGGGGCTGAGGCCAAAACATTCATTCCTTCTCTGTTCAAGACTTAGCTTTTGAGCATGGCAGTGGGTACTTCTCTGCCAGGGCCATTGGTGGCTTCCCCTTTTGTCTGGCCATGCTTTAATTTTTTATTTTTTCTTATAAATATTTGGAGTATTGTCTTTGTTCTAGTGAGACCCCCTTTGAGTGACCTCTGGGTTTGTGGTGAGGGCAGCTGTAAGGAGATCTATCCTCTTTTTTATCTTTTTGGTCTGCCTATCTTTGAGTCTCTGGATCTCCATTGATGAATGCTATGGTGGCCACCTTAATCAGCTCACTGGCACACTTCTCAGTGAAGCCCTCTAGGATTGTAAATTTTGGCAAATGGCTCTTTGAGCCTGTCCCACAAAGGCTGCATTGATCACCTGTTGCTTGCGCCTGTGCATTTCCTCACTGACAAACTTGCATTGTGGCTGCTACACTTGTATGTGCCCTTCCTCCCCTGGGCACCTCTGGGCAGAGAAAGGGGTGGCAGCAGCGGTGGCCTGGACATTTAGCTCTGAGTCAGTTGGGCTCATTTCTTTTGATCATTACTGCCAGTTTCATAAGTCAGAGGGGTCTTAGGCAGATGTAGGGCCGAGAGAAATGTTCAGGACTATTGAGGGTTTGAGAGGAAGATGCTGGAGCCGTGGGAGGCTTATCTCAGCTCTGTTTGTCTGCAGATGCTCAGCTTAGGCTAGGGCTCAGGGCTGGCTCCGATTCATTCTAACTCTTGGGCACAGACCGTGTGTTTTATTTTCTCTCTCTCTCTTTTTCTTTTCTTTTAGACTTTCTCTGAGGGCTTCTTGACATCTCTTTATCTTTAGACATTCTTCTTCATTGGGGACCCATCCTAGGTCTGGATAATGGGCTGCATAGATCAGTCATGGTCCAGGGTTTCTCCATGTAGGAGGAGTATGATTTTTCCAGCTATGAGCTCAATGGTGGAGAAAGGCTGGCACACAAAACTGCCTTGTCTCCCTCAGATGTTTCCCTTCTGGTCAACATGGGTAGGTCCTTTAGTCCCTTGCAGGGGCATCTGGAGAGTTCTCATCTGAGTTGTGGCTCTGGTCTCAGGACAAATCTCCCACCTTAATCTTGGGAGGTGAAAGACTCTTTGGTCCTAGGAAGCCTTTGCCTTTGAGGCCATCACAGAGGAAGGAATAGCCAGTATTGGGGGCCATCATTTGTTGCCTCTGAGGATGAGGGGGCTGAGGGGACAGTCTGCTGTCCCAGTGGTCTTGGCAAAGTTGGTCTTGGGTCCTCTTCTGGCTCATGGGGAAAACTGTTTCCCTTCCTGTCTTTCCTAGTCAGGTTTTCTGTTTAGCTGGTTTCCACTGGGTCTTAGAGACCACTGTGCTCCTGGCTAACATCCATCTAGATAGGCTCTCAACCAAAGGGACTGCTTCTGTACTATCTCTTGACAGCAATCAATATAAGAGAATTGGTTCAGGGTTCCAACAACAATCAAAAGGACCTCAACAATGACTCTCTCATCTAAAGATCCTTCTGGTGGCCAGCCCACATCTTGGGTGAGCCACTCTAATTCACACAGTATGCCACCTCTGTGGAGTGAGTCTCATCCCACAGTTACCAGGAAAACCTTCCTAAAGTTTTCTCACACACATTTCAGAAGGCTCAGTTTCCTTAGTGTGCCTCCCATGTTCCACCCTGCATCGGTGTCACACACTTAGAACAAAACACACTTAGGACAAGATTCCCTTGTCTATCTCTGAATGTTCCCCTCATGGGGACTTAGGGCCCTCTTAACCTTGAGGGTCCGTATCAACCCCCGACCTGGAGCTTTCACCTAGATGTTGGTTGGTGAAATTCCACCACAGACTGTAGGAGGTGCCACGGAACCGCGGATCAGGACTCTGCACTCGCTTCGGCCCTCCGGTTGGGTCGGAACCCTTCCCTTTGTCCATCTCATTCACACACTTTCACACACTTTCACACAGACATGGCCAGGACAGAATTTCTATACCACCCAAATTCCAACAATTCCAAACCAAACAAAAAGGGAGTCACGGTTTCCCCTCTGCTCACTGACCCCGAACAGAGATTACTTGGCGACTCCCCAGGTCCATTTCAGCTCCAACCACTTTGGAGGTTACTCGGGACCCAACAGAGGGTGATCAAGCCTCTCTTCCACCTGCTTAGGCCTCGAAGGGGAAGTCAGGAGGGCTACAAAACTAATGGACCCAGGTCCTACCTGTTCAGATGGGCGGTGCTCCAAAACCCTAATTCTGGTTCCTGCTGCCTTTGGGTTCCATTGTGCTCTGGGGATGGCAGCCCAGGGTGATGGGTGAGTGGATCATCCTTCAGGCCAAAAGTGGCCTGGGCTCGCCAAGGGGACTGCTGTCCCCCATTGCCCCAGGGAAGCTGGTGCCCGGAGACAAGAGAGGCTCAATAGCCTTCCTTACCTCCTCTGTCCCATCTGGGTCACCAAAAATTTTGTAGGACAAATGAAGCAAGGCATCGAAGACAGCAGGAAACATATTTATTTGGCTGCAGCCAATTTCAGAGGGTACAGCCTTTGCTGTAATCAATCAATCCCCTGAACCCCGAGTTCAGGGAGTTTCAGAGTTTTATACCCAGCATGTAAGGGGAGGGGCTCGGAAGTTCACATTCCGCAGAAGTTTACATAAAAGCAGCTTTTTCTTTCACTGTTTTGGGCAAGTTAACCCTTCAAGGACAACACCTGAGAAGGGGGGAGCCTCTTCTCCCCTTTCTTTTCTCCCCCTGCCAGCTGTTACCATGGAGCCCATTTGTAACTTATCTTAAAACTGTAGACATCTCTGTGATGCCCAACTCAAGGCCAGAGGCCTTGTTTGCACATTTCTTCAAAGTACTGTACTGGATAAGTTTGTGAAAAACTAGTAAGGGGGTGTCCAGCACCTGGAGTGCTGATATCTTCTCGGCCAGTGGCCAAATAAACAGGGTGACATGAAAATAGGAAGTTTATCGACAATGGACTCTTTTGCTGACAGTCCTAAAATCAGCCATGGTGAAGAGGGCTTTTCTGTGGAGAAAGGGGGTGCCACTTCACCATGTTTGATTGTTGTGAAATTAAATGAGATAGCATACGCAAACCATCTATTAGTGCTCAGTGTATGATGAACATTGAATAAATGTTAGATTTTATTATATAGAGACACAGGCAATTCTGGAACTAAGAGAGTGTGTGAGGATGGCTTGAGCATAAGCAACTCCAATTTTAAAAACTCCAATTTAAATCCTGCAGTTTCACCAGGCACACCCACTGAACCCTCCAGTATGACCTCAAACAAGTTACTTCCCCTTACCCTGATAAACAAAGTGAAGCCCTGGTAGGCTGTCCTCGCCTGATAGGAGGAAAGGGGGAGAAGATCAGGGTGGAGCCCACTAGGCAAGATGCTTTTGACCCCAGGGTAAATGATGTCACTGAGAAATCCAATGATAGCTTATAAGAATTGAAAGGGGGGTCAAAAGTCCCCAAATTTAGTATAATTAATAGAGCAAATGAATGGGGATTGAGCCAGTTGAAACAAAAATGCACTCGAGCTGGAGAGCCTGATGAGGACCTGACATCCCTCGACTTGTCATGTTCCTGATCCTCTGTGTGATCCTCACCACTCTCAAACTCTACCGCCTCCTCTGGACCTTGGTGAGAGTAGCAACTTCTCCTTATGACCCTCTCCTCAACTGGTCATCCATTCCACCCCAGGAAAAGCCTGCCTTGGTTCTGGACCTGGTCACCACGGTCTGAGTGATTGTGCATCTGCTGGACTCAAAGCCTAAGGCTGAAGACTGTTGAACTTAGCATGCAGAGGAAATGTCTGTCATTAGCCTGTCGTGATTAAGAGTGTTTTGCAGTGCTTAGAATTAATCTAAATTGTTTGCTGTGAATTGATTATGTCTATTGCAGTGCCTAGCATTAAGGATTGCCATTTTCTTCATTAAGAGCCTATAGAGTGAAACTGTATTGAGTAATTTGAGTAAATAAAGCATTGAAAGAGTCAGAAGCTCGTGGACAGTCTTTATTTCTCCCCTCGACTGCATACATCACAATTTTGCCCCCTTGCAACAGTGTGTAAGTGCCAAAATATGAGTATCAGGGGCTGGGGCTGGGGTTCAGTGGTAGAGTATTTGCCTAGCATGTGTGAGAAGGCACTGGGTTTGATCCCTCAGCACCACATAAAAATAATTAAATAAAATAAAGGCGTTGTGTCCATCTACAACTAAAATTATTTTTAATAGTATGAATATTAATCAATTTAAAGTCTATGTACTTATAAAAGTAAAATAAGCATGTCTGAGGTCCTGGGTTCATCTCTACTACCAGGGGGAAAAAAGAGAGATAGAGAGAGGGGGAGAGAGAGGGACAGAGAAAGGGGGGGGGAGAGAGAAAGGGAAACTGATTTACTCTGTGAAATTATTTAAGAATAAAAAGAAGAGACAGGTGTGGGGGAGAGCACACCTGTAATCCCAGTGACTCAGAGGTGAGACAGGAAGATTCCATGTTCAAAACTGCCTCACCAATTTAGAAAGGCTCTAAGTAACTTAGGCAGACCCTGTATCAAAATAAAAATAAAGACGATTGGGGTCGTGACTCAGTGGTAGAGCACCCCCGGGTCCAGTCCTCAGTCTTGGGGGGGGGGAGGATAAAAACAAGGAAGGCACACTGACCCATGCCTATAGTCCCAGTGACTCCAGAGGATGAGGCAAGAGGATCATGAGTTCAAGGACAACCTGGTTCAAGGTCAGTGAGACCCTGTTTCAACAAATAAAAAGGGTTGTATTTCAGTGGTGGATTTCATTCCCTAGTATGACTCAAACGTAAAAAAAAAATGAAATTAAATTAAAAATAAGATGTAATATGGATCGGGCCAGGAAGGGGTTACTTGAATTACTAAATTTGATTGCCTATTTTTATTCAATTAATAAAAGTGATTATTTCTTCACAATCTCACCATGGTTATCACTTTTTTACCTGGTCATTTTCAAGAGAAACATTTTAAAGGACAGCAAAGCATCTGAGAATCTTCATCTAGAAGATTCATCTCCTGTAATGTGGAGAAACAAAAGACCTAATATCTTAAACCACTGGCCACTCGATGAATGTCAGTGCCTTTCATTCTGTCCTCCATCTCTTCTTATTTTTATTTCACAACTGACTTTGTCATTGACCTATCTTTGAACCTGTCCATTGTGCTTTGTATTTTAATGACTCTTTTCTCCATTTCTTACCTTTTTAAAAAAATTCATCTTCTGACTTTTCTCCTCCCATAATGTTCTGCTCTTGTTACAGAGCAATATTCCAGATGTTTCTGCAATCCTGAATAGAGCACCACCATAGTTTCCTGCTCATTCTGAAGGAATCTCATCAATGACCTGGGTAGACACATTGTGCATGAATGAGGAAGCAATCTCCAATTAAAGACATTGCTCTAGAAGAGACTTCCAAATTGATTTGATTGAAAAAAAATCAGCATGGGTTGGGTATCTACTCATTGGTAAAGCAGTTGCTTAGCATGCATGAGGCTCTGGGTTCAATCTCCATCACCACAAAGGAAATAAGCAACAACAAAACTATTTTCAAAGAAGAAGAAGAAGAAGAGGAGGAGGAGGAGGAGGAGGAGGAGGAGGAGGAGACGAACAAATTAAAAACCTTTCAGTTGTGTTTTTTTTTAAGGGGGGTGTGGATTTCTCTTTAGTTCTTGTGACACTGTGAGGCTCTGGGTCACCAAGAAGGCACTAAATGTGAAGGTCACCCTTTTCAGGTCAACCATATCCTCCCTCCCCCGACCAACTCCCTTGGCACTGGTTTGTGGGTCCACTTAGCCTTTCGACCCCATGGAGAGCCCAAGGCCTTGACCTCCTGACTCAGCAAGTGTGGGGAAGAGTTTCAGAAACAAGTTAGAGTTGGAAGGCAGACATTCTGGGAGCTTCCCCCAGCCAGCAGGGGGTAAGGGAGGGGCTGCAGTGGGTGGGTTGGCACAGGGGACAGGGACAGCTTGGCCCAGCTTCCTGGAGACCCCCCAAACCTCACAAGAAGTTTCCATCTCCTACAGATACCCCAAAGGCACTGGTGAAGTCTGGGGTGGGTGGAGAAGGCACCAATTAGGGGTGGAGATCCCCCATTAGCTGGTGGCCTAGCATAGTGCTGGGCACACAAGGTGCTCCATAAGTGTATTTTGAATGAACAGAGCAAAAGGGCTGTGAAGGACAGGGAACAGGGCCTGGGGCCCCTTGCCCCAGCTTGTTCCATTCAGAAAACAGCAGTTTAAAAAATGTAAAAATCCTTTCCCTCCCTCCCCCCAATTTCTGGGCCCAGGAAAGGGGCAAGGGAGGGTGTCTCTATGCCCACCCTTCCCTCTCTCCATCCCTTAAAAATCTATATACACATATACATATTTATATGGCACCACAAGGGGGTCCTGCCAAATGTCCTGATACTCAGAAATGGGGAGCCAAGCTCCAGGGCCTTGGGGTAATTAAGGCAGAAGGAAGGGGTCACAGCTTGGGTGACAAAAGTAGCAGCCATCAGCCTTGGAGAAGCTGGACTGTGGGGTCCTGAAGGAAAGACCCTCGCTCCCTTCACAAGGGGTAAGAGGTTCTTCCCTCCGGGCCCTCCCCTGCCTAGACAGGAACTGGTGGGGGCTCTGCCAGTTCCAAGGGAGGTGTGGGGGTGAGAAGAGACTGCTTCCCCCTGGACCAGCCTAGACCTCAGCAACCTGCAGGCCAGTCCAGGCAGGAGCTGATGATGGTAGCCACGCCCCTGGGAAAGCTGAGTGGGCAAGATGGGGCTCTATGAAAGGCACTTGGTGTCCACTATTCCCAGGCTGGGGCTCCAAGGTATGGGATGACAGAAATGCTGCCCCCACCCCAAAAGCAGAACTGGGGCTAAGGAGCCCAATTTGGCAGCAGATAAACATGGCAGCATGAAGAGAGGGGAGAGAAAAGGGGAGCAGCAGGCAGGGCCCCCAGGTCCCCTGAAAAGTGGGGAGGAGGTTCGAAGGCACTGACACAGGGAACCAGGGGTTTATAGTCCTCAGTACAGCCTGGCAGGGCTGCTGGGGAAGACACCTGCTTCCCAGGGCCACCAATGGGCACAGCTCACGGGTTTTCTTAAGAGCTCTCGGGCGGGTGCCCAGAGTCTCCATGGGAGGAGGTGTGGGCTTGAGTCAGGAGCAGGTCCTGCCCCGTGGCACCTCACTAGCTCTCAGGCCTCGGCACTTGAGTTTTGACAAGAGCCAGAAAACCTTTGTTAACAAGGAACCTTAGATAACATTTAATTAGCATAGGCTATAAATAGAATGTTGCTGGGAATTTACATGGGCACAGTCTAAAGTTTTTGGGTAATTGGTGACTGTTCCCTCTATAGTTCTTCCTAAAAATGGCACAACAACATCTTAACCATTTTTGTATTGGTCTCTCCCTTCAGAGATATTTTGGCTCTTGCCATCCTCAACAATTGGTTCTCTGGCATAGGGACTGAGGGGCTATGGGGAAGGGCTGGGAAATCTAAAGGAATCCAGTAATTTGCTCCTCTGTTCACCTATGAGTTAGTTAAATTATTAGCAAGAGCTATGCCACACACATTATGACTGAGTACAAGGAAAAAGTTTTTAGACCAAAATGAAAGAAAAAAATAGTATTTGGTATTAGTCATGGCTCTCCAGAGTAACCCAGCCAATAGGGAGCCTCTTACTCAGGAGGTGTGTGAGGATGGCCTTAGGCCTGAGCCTAAGGAACTCCATTTTAAAAACTCCAGTTTGAAACCTGCAATCTCACCAGGCGCACTCTCAGAGCCCTCCATTATGACCTCAAACAAGTTACTTCCCCTTACCATGATAAACAGAGTAAAGCCGCTGGCAGGCTGTACTGGCCTGGTAAGAAGAAATGGTGAGAAGATCAGGGTGGAGACCACCAGATCAGATGTTTCTGACCCCAGGGTAAATGATATCACTTAGAAATCTGGTGGTAGCTGATAAGGATTGAAAGAGGGGTCAAAAGCCCCCAAATTTAGTATAAATAATAGAGCTGATGAACAGGGATTCAGCCAGCAGAAACTGGAGAGCCTTTTGAGGACCTGACATCCCATCACTCGTCATCCTTTCCTTATCCTCTGGCGATCCTCACCTCTCTCAAATTCTACCGACTCATCTGGACCCTGGTGAGAGCCGCACCTTCTCCCTATAACCCTCTCCACAACCGGTCTTCCACTCCACACCAGGAAAAACCTGCCTTGGTTCCAGACCTGGTCACCGTGGTCTAAGTGAATGTGCAT
Organism: Callospermophilus lateralis; assembly: GCF_048772815.1. Taxonomy (NCBI): domain Eukaryota; kingdom Metazoa; phylum Chordata; class Mammalia; order Rodentia; family Sciuridae; genus Callospermophilus; species Callospermophilus lateralis. Next base: position 25,025,255 of record NC_135305.1, on the reverse strand, counting down.
CTGCTGGACATAAAGCTTAAGGCTTAAGACTTTTAAAGTTAGCACACACAGGAAATGTCTGTCATTAATCTGTCATGATTAAGTGTGTTTTGCAGTGCTTAGAATTAATATAGAATTGTTTGCTGTGAATTGATTATGTTTATTGCAGTGCCTAGCATTAAGGATTGTCGTTTTCTTGATTAAGAACCTATAGAGTGAAATTGCATTGAATAATTTGAGTGAATAAAGCATTTAAAGGGGCAGAAGCACATGGACATTCTTTATTTCTCCCCTCAACTGCATATGTCACAATTTTACCCCCTCCTGACAAGGTGTCTGGCCCCCACACTCCTCTTTAACCATCAACTGATTAAACAAGGCCCAAGTCCCATTGAAGTGGCACCCCCTTTCTCCACAGAAAAGCCCTCTTCACCATGGCTGATTTTAGGACTGTTAGCAAAAGAGTCTCTATGAAGGAATCCAGTGTAGATAAACTTCCTATTTTCATGTTGCTTTGTTTTACTTGGCCACTGGCCAGGAAGATACCAGCACTCCAGGTGCAGGACACCCCCTTACTAGTTTTTCACAAACCTATCCAGTATAGTACTTGGAAGAAATGTGCAAACAAGGCCTCTGGCCTTGAGGTGGAGTTTCAGAGATGTCTACATTTTTAAGATGAGTTACAAATGGGCTCCATGGTAACAGCTGGCAGGGGGAGGAAAGAAAGGGGAGAAGAAGCTCTCCCCTTCTCAGGTGTTGTCCTGGAAGTGTTAACTTGCCCAAAACACTGAAAGAAAAAGCTGCTTTTATGTAAACTTCTGCAGAATGTGAACTTCTGAGCCCCTCCTCTTACATGCTGGGTATAAAACTCTGAAACTCCCTGAACTTGGGGTTCAGGGCATTAATTGATTATAGCAAAAGCTATACGCTCCGAACCTGGCTGCAACAAAATAAAACTGTTTCCTGCTGTCTTCGGTGTCTTGCTTCATTTATCCCTACAAAATTTTTGGTGACCCAGATGGGACAGAGGAGGTAAGGAAGTCTATTCTGCCTCTTTTGTCTCAGGAGTCCGGCTTCCCTGGGGCAATGAGGGACAGCAGTCCCCTTGGCACGCCCAGGCCACTTTTGGCCTGAAGGATGATCCACTTACCCAGCGCCCTGGGGCTGCCACCCCAGAGCACAAAGGAACCCACAGGCAGCAGGGAACCAGAATTAGGAGCATTACCCAGCTGAACAGGTAGGACCTGGGTCCATTAGTTTTGTAGCCCACCTGACTTCCCCTTCGAGGCCTAAGCAGGTGGAAGAGAGGCTTGATCACCCTCTGTGGGGTCCCGAGTACCCTCCAAAGGGGTTGGAGCTGAAATGGACCTGGGAGTCGCCAAGTAGTCTCTGTTCGGGGTCAGTGAGCAGAGGGGAAACCGTGACTCCCTTTTTGTTTGGTTTGAAATTGCTGGAATTTGGGTGGTATAGAAATTCTGTCCTGGCCATGTCTGTGTGAAAGTGTGTGAAAGTGTGTGAATGAATCAGACAAAGGGAAGGGTTCTGACCCAACCTGAGGGCTGAAGGGAGTGCAGAGTCCTGATCTGCAGTTCCATGGCACCTCATACAGTCTATGGTGGAATTTCACCAACCAACATCAAGGTGAAAGCTCCAGGTCAGGGGGTTGATAGCAACCCACAAGGCTAAGAGGGCCCTAAGTCCCCGCGAGGGGATCATCCTGAGATAGACAAGTGAATCTTGTCCTAAGTGTGTTTTGTTCTAAGTGTGCAACACCTATGCAGGGTGGAACATGGGAGGCACACTAAAGAAACTGAGCCTTCTGAAATGTGTGTGAGAAACCTTTAGGAAGGTTTTCCTGGTAATTGTGGGGTGAGACTCACTCCACAAAAGTGGCATACTCTCTGAATTAAAATGGCCCACCCAAGATGTCGGTTTGCCACCAGAAGGACCATTGGAAGAGAGACTCATTTGCTGAGGTCCTTTTGATTGTTGTTGGAACCCCTGAACCAATTCTCTTATGTTGATTGCTGTCAAGAGATTGTACAGAAACAGCCCCCTTGGTTGAGAGCCTGTCTAGATGGACAGTCCAAGCTGATGTTAGCCAGGAGCATAGTGGTCTCTGTAAATGTGAAATTTTTAAGCTGATTGTAAGCCGCAGAGCCTGAGTTAAAGTGTAAAAGACTGGACATTGTAAAGTTTCTAAACTGCAGGGCTTGGGTTAAAAAGTAAAAGACCAAGTATTGTTAAGTTCCCCTGCTACTCCCAAGACCTGTAATCCCTGTAGCTGTTAGGACAATACCCGAACTGCCCAGTAAATATTCTCACTGACTCCTCTGGTTGTCTAATAACCTGGGGTTCTGTGAAGCTGGCATGTAGGCATCACAGGACCTAAAACCAATCAGTTTAAATGTGCACCCCACTTAGAAGTGGCCAATCACCCCCGTCCAATCTGTTCCCGCCAATGAATGTACTAATCAGGTCTCAGAGTTGTTGTTCAATTTTCCTGTGCCTCATGATGATTTGTTCTGATGTATGCAAAGCCCCCCGCCCTCTCCAAAAAGTGTATTTAAGCTCTGCCTGACCTCTGCTCGGGGCTCTGGGCTGGTCTCCTTTCTTGAGTGGGCACGGAGCCCCAGCATGCTGGTTCAATAAAACTTCCCCCTGCTTATTGCATGAGGCTGGTCTCTTGTTGTCTCTCCCTCCAACGCTTTGCTGGACCCTTACAGTCTCTAAGACCAATGGAAAGCAGTTAAACAGAAAATCTGACTAGGAAATACAGGACAGGAAACAGTTTTCCCTATGAGCCAGAAGAGAATCCAAGACCTTATGTGCCACTCTACCCAATTTTGCCAAGACCACTGAGACAACAGACTGTCCCCTCAGCCCACTTGTCCTCAGAGGCAACAAATGATGGCCCCCAATACTGGCTATTCCTTCCTCTGTGATGTCCTCAGAGCCAAAGGCTTCCTAGGACCAAAGACTCTTTTACCTCCCAAGATTAAGGTGGGAGATTTGTCCCAAGACCAGAGCCACAACTCAGATGAGAACTCTCCAGGTGCCCCTGCAAGGGACTAAAGGACATACCTATGTGACCAGAAGGGAAATGTCTGAGGGAGACAAGGCAGTTTTGTGTGCCATTCTTTCTCCACCATTGCACTCATAGCTGGAAAAATCATACTCCCTCATACAAAGAGAAACCCTGGGCCATGACTGATCAGATGCAGCCCATTATGCAGACCTAGGGTGGTGTCACAACAAAGAAGAAGGTCTAAAGATAAAGAGACGTCAAGAGACCCTCAGAGAAAGTCTGAAATAATAGAAAAAAGAGATCAAAACACACTGTCTGTGCCCAAGAGTTAGAAGCAACTGGAGCCAGCCATGAGCCCTAGCCAAAGCCAAGTGCTTCTGCAGACAAACAGAGCTGAGATAAGCCACTTGCTGCTCCAGCATCTCCCTCTCGCACCCTCTAATAGTCCTGAACATTTCTCTGGGCCCCACATCTTCTTAAGACCCCTCTGCCCTATGAAACTGGCAGCAATAAGCAAAAGAGATGTGCCCAACTGACTCAGGGCTAAATGTCCAGGACACTGCCGCTGCCACCCTTCTCCCTGCCCAGAGGTGCCTGGGGGAGGAGGGGCACCATACAAACATTGCAGCTGCAATGCAAGTTTGTCAGTGAAGAATTGCACAGGTTCAAGCAACAGGGGATCAATGCAGCCTTTGTGGGACAGGCTCAGAGAGCCATTTGCCAAAAATTACAATCTTAGAGGGCTTCACTGAGAAGTGTGCCATAGAGCTGATGAAGATGGCCACCACAGTTTCCATCAATCGATACTCAGAGGCTCAAAGACAGGCAGACCAAAAAGATAGAGAGGAGTATGGATCTCTTTACAGCTGCCCTCACCACAAACCCAGAGGTCACTCAAAGGGGGTCTCACTAAAACAAAGCCAATGGTCCAAATGTTTATAAGGAAAAATAATCATTGCCGGACAAAAGGGGAAGCCTCCAGTGGCCCAGGCGGGCAAGCACCCACTGCCATGCTCAAATGCGAAGCCTTGAACAGAGAAGGAGTGAATGTTTTCCCCCAGCCTTTGGCCCCAGCCCCTCCTTTCAGTTTCTTCCCACTTGCTCAGAAGTTTGATGATTGACAAATATGGCAGGGGTCCCATAGACACACACAACTGTATCTGATGCACAGGTCCCCGTGCCTCAGGAGGGCTCAGCTGCTGCAAGCCCCCAAATGAAACAGGAATATATTCATGTTAACAGCTGATAGTGAGCCATAGGCTGCTCACTCCAAAAGGACATGCTACCCTGGCTCCAAGCCACACACTGTAAGCCACCAGCAGGAAGGGACACAGAGCCCCATGCACGCAGGCATACTGAACAAAAACACAAGTGGGGCAGCTACTATATATAATTAGAGCAGGCTTCCACCTGGCAGGAGGGTAAAACCACACAAAGAGAAACACCTAGCTGGGCACAATGTGGCTGCCACACTGGGACCTGCAGGGGACCACACCGCTGCCCTCCAACCTTGGCAGATGGACCACAGCGAGACTTACATAGGTGCCTTTTATACAAATGATGTCCCAGGTCATCAATCTCTACTAAGATCATGTGAACCATGTGTCAAGACAATCCACTATAACTAAGAGGTGGTAAAACATATATTTAGGACCTGTCCCACCAGAGGAGTGCAATGGATGGATGACTGTTTGGAAAGGAAAAAGGGTTCCATTGGAAAGACACTTGATTTAAGAGTCACCGATCTTGGGTGAAGGTAAGTGGCCACCCCAGAGGATTATTGCCATTATGCTCCAGCTACCTGGGCACAAAATGACAGTTGGAGCTATAAAACTCCTATTTACATGTTAAACAGAATTATTCACTTACAAGCTGTACTAGAAATTATTATTAATCAGACTGCCACAGTCTTTGACCTCCTAGCCACTCAACAGACCAGATGCAAGTGGCTAACCATCAAAACCTCTTGGCATTAGATTACCTACTGGCTGAGGAAAAGAAATATGTGGAGAGTTCAACAGCTCAGATTGTTGCATCCGAATGGATGACAATAGACAAACAGTTAAGAAACTGCCAACAACACAAGAGAATTAGCACATATGCTCATTCAAAACTAGAAAGGCATTAAAGTTTGGTTCCCAAACATGCTTTTGGAAGATGGTTTTCAATTCTTGGTAGATTTAAATGCTTAACTGGGGTAGTGGGTATTCTGCTGTTAACCTGTTCATTGCTCCCATGTTTGGCTCCACTGTGCATTAAAACTATTGGGTCCACTATAGAAGCTGCTGTTGAAAGGATGACAACAACTAAGGTTTTGGCATTATATAAGGCTTTTAAGCCAAGATAATGGTAATGATGTTCTTAAATCTAAAGGATTAAATTATAGGGAGCATTATTTAAGGGAGGAATTGAAGTGGCACCCCCCTTTCTCTACAGAAAAGCCCTCTTCACCATGACTGATTTTAGGACTGTCAGCAAAAGAGTCTCTGCAAAAGAGTCCAATGTAGATAAAATTCCTATTTTTGTGTTGCCCTGTTTTACTTGACCACTGGCTGAGATGATACTAGCAGGTATCAGGTGCTAAACACCCCCTTACTAGTTTTTCACCAACATCCAGTATAGTACTTTGAAGAAATGTGCTAACAAGGCCTCTGCCCTTGAGCTGGGCTTTCACAGAGATGCTATATTTTTAAGATAAGTTACAATTGGGGTCCATGGTAACAGCTGTCAGGGGGAGGAAATAAAGGGGAGAAGAAGCTCTCCCCTTCTCAGGTGTTATCCTTCAAGAGTTGCCCAAAATAGTGAAAGAAAAAGCTGCTTTTATGTGAACTTTTGCAGACTGTGAATTTCTGAGCCCCCCCCCTACATGATGGGTATAAAACTCTGAAACCACCTCAACTTGGGGTTTAGGGGATTAATTGATTACAGCAAAAGCTGTACCTTTGGAACCTGGCTGCAGCCAAATAAAACTGTTTCCTGCTGTCTTTGGTGCCTTGCCTCATTTGTCCCTACAACAATACTACAGATGCCATGAACCCCAAGTGGAGAAAATGACTGATGTGTCTGGACTGGGTCCCAGTGGAGCAGGAGTAAGGGCACATTCAACACCTCTAATTTGGAGAGAGTTGGTAGATGAATGCACCTTGACTCTGTAGGAGACTTCTTTTATCCTGTCCTTTTCTCCCTGAAATGGAGCAATATTTTTTGAAACATCTCTTACAAAAATTAAAAATATTTACAGGGCTGGGGTTGTGGTTCAGTGATAGAACGCTTGCCTAACATGTGTGAGGTCCTGAGTTTGATCCTCAGCACCACATAAAGAAAAATAAAGGCATTAAAATAAATAAATAAATAAAGTATTTACAAATATAGGAAAAGAAATAAAAATTATTTAAAACTGAGATAGGGGTATAGTTCATTGGTAGAACACTTGTCTAGCATGCACAAAGTGTTGGATTCAATCCTTAGCAAATAAAAAATATTCAAAGTATTGAAATCCATGGCTGTATTTTAACCTTTTTATTGTTTCAAGAGCCTCATTATGATCCTATTTTTTGTTGAAATATATGGACTTTCCCAGGTGTGATGGCATAGGCCTGCTATCTAGTTACTGAAGAGGCTAAGGTAGGAGGATTGCAAGTTTAAGGTCAGCCTTAGCAACTTAGCAAGGCCCTCAGCAATTAGGAAAACCTTGTCTCAAAATAACATAAAAAGGGGATGGGGTTGTGGCTCAGTGGCAGAGCACTTGCCTAGTATGTGTGAGGCACTGGGTTTGATTCTCAGCACTGCATATAAATAAGGGAATAAAATAAAGGTTCATCAACACCTAAAAAAATATTAGAAACATAATAACATAAAAAGGGCTGTGAGGGCCAAAAAGGTAGCACATGCCTCTAATCCCAGCAGCTCAGGAGGCTGAGACAGGAGGATCACCAGTTTCAAAATCAGCCTCAGTAATGGTGAGTCACTAAGCAACTCAGTGAGTCCCTGTCTCCAAATAAAATACAAAATAGGGCTGGGGATATGGCTCAGTGGTTGACTGCCCCTGAATTCGATCCCTGATACAAAAAAAAAAAAATGCTGGGGAGTGGCTGTGGATATGGGTTAGGGGTTAAGCACCCTTGGGTTTAATTCCTGGTACCTCTGGCCTTACTCTACTTCAGAAGGATTCAATCTGAGGTCAACCAAATAAAATATTTGGTCACCAAAGTAATAGATTAAATAATTCAAGTAATCTCCTTATTAGCAGAGACAGAATATTTGTGAGCCTAAAACCATCTTTATTATCCTTATATGCTTATTAAAGATAGCTATGTTATTTTGTTTGGCATTAAATATATCTCTAGCCAGGCATGGTGGCACATGTCTGAAATCCCATCTACACAGAGAGCTAAGGTAGGAGGATTATAAATTTGAGGACAGCCTGGACAATATTGGGAGAAACTGTCTCAAAAAATGTGTATACCTTGATATCAAGAAGATATGAATAAATTAAGATTTATCTGAATAGTTACAAAAAAGTTAGAATGACAAAGTTGAATATTTATGCAGGTTGTAGAGGAAACAAAATTGTACAGAATCAACTCGATCAATAGTAGAATGGTTTAAATGGAACAAGGACATGCAGTGGGTATTAATATAACCTCTAGATAGAGATAGGCTAACTCAGCCTCAATTCTGCTGTGCCACTTTGGACAAACTACTTAAGCACTCTGGGTTTCAGGTGTCCTCTTCTGTAACCTGAATCTCTATCCTTCATATAGGATTCTGGGAGGATGAAAAGCAATAATGTGTTCAAAGTACTAAACTTGGAATCAGGCACACAGTAAGTTTGCAGCAAATATTAATTATCATTGCTATGTTTAAAAAAATAGTTACTTTGTGCATTCTATGTGCTAGGCACTATTCTAATTCACCAAGAATTTGAGTGCTAGACACTATTTTAAAATGGTGCAGATATTAATTCATTTGATCCTCATAAATATCCTATGGGCTAGATATTATTATTATCATGATTAGGATCATCATGACCTCTCATAGATAAGGAAATTACAGTCCAGAGATTAAATAACTTCCTTGAGACAACACAGTCAATAAGAGTAAGAGCCAGGAATTAAAATTCAATCAATCCACTTCCACCAACTGTTCTTCCCCACACCCTGCCTGGCACTGGGGATTGAATGCAGGAACACTGTACCTTTGAGCTACACCCCCAGGCTCTTTAAATTTTGAAACAGAGGTTCTCTAAATTGCCCAGTCTGGTCTCAAACTCAGCCTCCACAGTAGTTGGGACCATAGGAAAGCACCAACCTCTATGCCTGGCCACAGAGCATGCTCTCAACTAAATCAGGCTTCATCATCATCCTTGCCATCTTCATCGTCCTTGTCATCATCATCATTATCATCACCATCATCACCATCTTGAACCATAAACTGAGGGTGATGCACAAGGCATTAATGTGTACATATTGATTATTAAAGTTTTGTTTACATAATAAATGTTTTCACAAAATGTGTACATCACTCATGTAACCTAAATTATATTTTTAGTTAGAATTTTGACTTGTAAATGAAAAAGTACATATGGAATCATTCAAAAAGGTTAAAAAAATTGTTAGATCAAAAACTATAAGAAGGACTGGGGTTGTAGCTCAGTGGTAGAGCACTTGCCTAGCATGTGTGAGGAACTGGGTTAATCCTCAGCACCACATAAAAATAAATAAATAAATAAATAAAGGGTGTTGTGTCTATCTATAACTAAAAACATTTTTAAAAAACTATAAGAAAACTTAGGGCTCATTCCTTATATTTTTATGTTTGTTTGTTTGTACTGAGGACTTAACCCAGGGGTCTTTACCACTGAACTACATCCCATGCCTTTTTTGAATTTTTATTCTGAAACAGCAACATTAAGTTGCTTAAGGCTTTGCTAAGTTGCTGAGGCTGGTCTTGATCCTGTAATCCTCCTGTCTCAGCTTCCCAAGTCACTGGGATTATAGGCATGTGCCACTGGGCCTGCCTACTTTCTCTTCTTATAAATTTGCTACAAAAATTGTTCTATCAATAATTCCTACTCGTTTCAGGCCCAGTGACATATGTCTGTAATCCCAGTGGCACATGCCTGTATTCCCAGTGACTCAGGAGGCTGAGACAGGAGGATCACAAGTTTGAGATCACCTCCAGCAATTTAGCCAGGTCCTGAGCAACTTATCAAGACACTGTCTCAAAATTTAAAAATAAAAAAGGGCTCGGCAGGCTGGGGCTATAGCTTAGTAGGAGATGGCTTGCCTCATCCATGTAAGGCACTAGGTTCTATCTTCAGCACCACATAAAAATAAATAAAGGGGTTGGGGTGTGGCTCAGTGGTAGAGTGCTCACCTAGCACACGTGAGGCACTGAGTTCAAACCTCAGCACCACATTAAAATGAAATAAAGATATTGTGTCCACCTACAACTAAAAAAAATAAATAATTAAAAAATAAAAAATATTTTTTAAAATAAATATTTTAAATAAATAAATAAATAAATAAAGATATTGTGTCCATCAACGACTAAAAAATTAATTTTTTTTAAAAAAAGCGGAGGGACTGGAGATGTGGCTCCATGGTTAAGGGTCCCTGGGTTTAATCCCCAGTACCAAAAACAAAAGAAGAAAAAGAAGAAGAAGAAGAAGAATTTCTACTTGCTCTTAAGTTAATAGAATGACCAAATACAAAGTACTTTATAAGCCATTCTAAAATAAGAAAAACTGTAGAAATAATATAAGCTACAATTATCTGCCATTCATACCCCAACAGAAGCAGAGCAGTCTTTATTTGTATCCATTATAAATGGACACATAGATGCATACACATCCTTGGAAAAAAATCTTAAAGCCTGGGGCTGGGGTTGTGGCTCAGTGGTAGAGTGCTTGCCTCACATGTGTGAAGCACTGGGTTCTTTTCTCAGTACCGCATTTAAATAAATGAATAAAATAAAGGTCCGTCAACACCAAAAAAATATTTTTAAAAAATCTTAAAGCCTATATAATAATATTAAGTCTGTGTTGATTGCCACTGGGGAAATGTGATTACCACTTGGACAAGGACTTAAATTTTCTTGAATCTCTCTCTCTCTCTCTCTCTCTCTCTTTTTTTTTTAACTGAGGTCAAATAATGATATAAAGAAATAGCACCAGACATAATTTGACCAGAGGGGCAATAAAGAATTCAATTTCTGGGGTGGGGGTTGTGGCTCAGTGGTAGAGTGCTCGCCTAGTATGTGAGGTGCTAGATTCAGTACCGCATGCAAATAAATAAATAAAATAAAGGTATTATGTCCAGCTATGATTAAAAATGTTTTTAAAGAATTAAATTTTTGTACAATGTAGTGGTACCCACCTGTAATTCCAAAATAAAAAGGATTGGGATGTAGCTTGATGATAGAGTGCTTGGCTATTGAGTGGAATGCACTGATTTTGATCCCAGTACAACAAAATAAATTAAAAAAAGTTTCAACTTCAAAAGTTCTAGGCACAAATTTATAACTATTTACATTATTGGATATCTAAGGAACCAATATATTGTCCGAAGCTTCTCATGGTCCACAATTTGTACCTTTTATTCTTTTTTTTCTTAATTTTTATTTTTAGATGGACAAAATATCTTTATTTTATTTATCCACTTTTATGTGGTGCTGAGTGTTGAGAGCCACAGCCGAAGGGGCCCCAGCAAACTTATATCAATTCTATCCAAATGCATATTTTCCATATATGTTTCAATGATTTTTAATGCCTTTCTTGCTTCAGGCGTTAACATTGGGGGTGAATTTGGAACTGATGGACCTTTTAGGATATCAAATAAAGGTCCCAACTCTCCTGTTGGTATACCTAGATAAGGCCTTATCCAATTTATGTCTCCCAATAACTTTTGAAAGTCATTAAGTGATTTGAGTTGATCTACTCGTATTTGAATTTTTGGTGGACGGACCATGGTTGAGGATAATAGAACTCCTAAATAATTAGGAGTTACAGCCTATGTATCTCAACATACAGCCATAGTATGTTGAGAGCCACAGCCGAAGGGGCCCCAGCAAACTTCCAGCTGCCAGCAAACTTCCAGACTGCTGGCTGATGATTGGCTCACAGCGGCCCCAGCAACATCTAGCTGATTGGCTCCTCTGCGGTGATGCTCATTGGAGATGCTCATTGAGCTGTTTCCCTGCCCTTTCAGACTACCAGCTGATGATTGGCTCACAGCGGCCCCAGCAACATCTAGCAACATCTAGCTGATTGGCTCCTCTGCTGTGATGCTCCTTGTGTTATATTTATTGATGAATTAGATTCTGTTGGTGGAAAGAGAATTGAATCTCCCATGCATCCATATTCAAGGCAGACTATAAATCAACTGCTTGCTGAAATGGATGGTTTTAAACCACAAATATACGGAGCACTGGAGGAACCCAGCAACCCCATCAGGGTAGTGCCTAGGACACATTGTCCATCAGATCCCTCATCAGACAAACCAGAGGGAGCGCAGGGTTGGACATCTGCGCCTCCGCCAGATCAGTACTAACTCCAGAGATGGGAGTTCAAATCATTCCCACAGGGGTGAAAGGACCTCTTCCCAAAGGAACAGTAGGCTTATTATTGGGACGCAGCTCTTCTACTCTAAAAGGACTTATGATAAGTCCTGGGGTAATTGATCCCGATTATGAAGGTGAAATAAAAATTATAGCCAGTTCTCCAAATGTTATATCAGTAATTTCACCAGGAGTTACTAATAATACCAAGCCTACATGATAAATTTTCCAGTCGTGCTATAGAAAGAGGTTCCAAGGGATTAGGCTCCACAGGTGTAGATTGGGCTATGCTGTCTCTAAATTTAGATTCTCGCCCCATGCTAAAACTAAATATTCAAGGACATGAATTTAATGGGCTACTGGATACTGGAGCAGACCTTAGCATCATCTCTCGTCAAGCATGGCCAAAACATTGGCCATTACAACAAGCCACTCAAACGCTTCGAGGCCTAGGAGTGGTGACTAATCCCCATAGAAGTGCAATGGTATTAGATTGGAACGATCCTGAAGGATGTGAAGGAACTATAGAGCCATATGTATTGGATCATCTTCCTATAAATTTATGGGGACGAGATGTCCTAGATCAATTAGGTTTGACATAAACAAATAACATCAACCAAAATGCACCCACTATTATGACTAGACAAGGTTTTAGGAAAGGAAAAAATTAGGGAAACAAGAACAAGGTATAGCAGCACTAATACAAATAGATCAAGGAACAGACAGACATGGGTTGGATTTTCAGAAAGGGCCACTGAGACAATAAAAATTACTTGGAAATCAGAAAGACCAGTATGGGTTCCTCAGTGGCTCCTGACTAAAGAAAAGATACAAGCAGCCCATGATTTGGTCAAACAACAATTAGCGGAAGGACATATACAACCTTCTGTATCTCCCCATAATACTCCCATTTTTGTCATCAAAAATAAATCTGGTAAATGGAGATTATTGCAAGATTTAAGCGCCATTAATAATGAGATGGTTATTATGGGACCTGCTCAATCGGGGATTCCTCAATTGTCTGCTTTGCCAAAAACTTGGTATGTTTTAGTTATAGATATTAAAGATTGTTTTTTTTTCAATTCCAATTCATCCTGAGGATAGTCCACGTTTTGCATTTACTATCCCTACACTGAATCATGAAGGTCCTGATCAGAGATATGAATGGAAAGTACTCCCTCAAGGGGTGGCTAACAGCCCAACTATGTGTCAAATTTATGTTAACAAAGCAATCCAGCCACTTAGAAATCAAAATCCTGAACTACAAATATTTCACTATATGGATGATGTATTACTAGCACACAAACCTAAAAACACATTGCTAGAATGTTATGCCACACTTACAAACTTATTAAAAAAATTATAATCTAGAGATAGCAATAGATAAAGTACAATTAAATTTTCCAATTAATTATTTAGGTGTTCTATTATCCTCAACCATGGTTTGTCCACCAAAAATTCAAATACGAGTAGATCAACTCAAATCACTTAATGACTTTCAAAAGTTATTGGGAGACATAAATTGGATAAGGCCTTATCTAGGTATACCAACAGGAGAGTTGGGACCTTTATTTGATATCCTAAAAGGTCCATCAGTTCCAAATTCACCCCCAATGTTAACGCCTGAAGCAAGAAAGGCATTAAAAATCATTGAAACATATATGGAAAATATGCATTTGGATAGAATTGATATAAGTTTGCTGGGGCCCCTTCGGCTGTGGCTCTCAACAGCTGAGGATTGAACCCAAGGCCTCACACGTGCTAGGCAAGCACTCTACCACTGAGCCACAATACTAGTCCTGTACCTGATACTCTTCAAGAGATAATGGAATTAGAGACCTGTGCTCAGCTGTGATGAGCAGCTTCCCATCCTGACTCCTCACCAGAGCTCCTGCCCTGGAGGAGCCCAGACTGTGATAAGAGGTGGTTGGGATACAGTGTGACACAACCATGAGGCCAGGGTATTGTGTCCAACTCCCATTCAAGGCCATTTATCTGAAGAATATGACTCCATGTTAAGACATTATGGAAGGATATTAATATGAAATTAATTAATAATCCATATTTAATTCTATTGTGTAAATGGAATGATTACTAGGATATTGTTATTTTAAACACTTTGGTGTTTTCCATATCACAACTTTATTACATTTAAGGATGTGATTTCTCCTTTCTCTCTCTCTCTCTCTCTCTCTCTCTCTCTCTCTCTCTCTCTCTCCCTATGAAATGGAAAAAATACTCAGAGAAAGTGGTATCCTTTGATTTGGTCCTGTACCCCCTCACCTTAGGTTATCAAGTAATAAGATCCTGATAAGTGTCTCTTAGTTCTTGGAGATGCATGTCAGTGCTGTCTAGAATAGGTGGGGCTTTTTTTTTAATAAAAATTTATCTGACCCTAGTTAACAGAGTAAGGAAGATTTATTGAGGACTATTGTGATAGGTCAAAGTGTTAAGACTTTTGCAGTATGGAAGATTTTTTTGGTTTTGCTTTTGGTTTTGACATTGAGCACAAGTATAGTCAAGGAACAGGCTGGTGGTTATGTGCATGGAAAATTACTACAACACATCAAGGGTAGCAGGGATTCTTACTAGAATTACTAAGCAGGATTCTTGCTGAAGGCCGGTTAGGGTGATGAGACATCAAGGGTGGGGAGAGTGAAGAATTTGATTAAATATTGAGAGTGATAAAAAGCCAGGGTAGGATGATTTTGTTTAAACTAGGCTATGGAAAGTGATGCTTAGTTGAGAAAAGTGCTCATAGGGACATGGTTAAAGTTGACCAGAATGAGGATCTGTTCAATTCAAATGTATAGACAGCATTGAAACAGATCCCCTCTGAAATTAAGAGCAAGTCCTGACCAAGCTCCTGCCAAGGAAGTGAAATTCACATTCTCTGGCTACATAGCCAAGCTACATCTGTACATATATATCTCTTGTCTTTTATTTCTGTAAGTTGTAACCAGTTTCTTTAGGGTTTATAGAGAAACAATCTGGCTGCTTCTTCCCAGTTTGGTCAACAGGCATACAATTTGTATTTCCTTGCTTCCTTATTTCTTATGCATCGGGGCAGCTGAGTCTTGCCTGCAGGGTTGCTGGCCAGGCAGGTTATCTGGGCTGACTGTCAGTATCAGCATCAACACCTAAAATTAAAGCAGAATCTGGCTGGGCCCTATTGTCTGTAATCCTAGCTACTCTAGAGGCTGAGACAGTGGGATCGGGAACTTCAAGGCCAACCTGGGCAACTTGGCAAGACCCTGGCTTGATATAGGAAAAGATGGGCTGGTTAGGTATAGCTCAGTGATAGAACATTTGCCTAGCATGCACAAGGCCCAGCGGAATCCCCAGTACCACACACACACACATACACACACACACACCGAAACAATAAATCTAAAAAACAGAATCTGGCTCACTTAGGGCATCAGCTTGAATTAAATCCTTGCCTGTCTTGGAGAATGGAAGGCAATAATCAAAATTTGTAAGTGCAACATGCACTCCCTTTCCCAAAAGTTTTTAGCTGGTGTGTCACCAGCCACCCCCACGCTTGGGTAGAACTCAGGGCATCGCCCATGCTAGGAAGCACTCTACCACTGAGTTACACCCCCAGCCCTAGTTTTCGCCAGCATCAGGGGTCCACTGAACTGTCCTTGAGTCCTGGGGTGTCAGAAGCTCCTCTATCTTGTTGAACTCCTTGTGAGTCTCTTGTTTGTTCTGTACCATCAAGAAGCTCCAGGCCCCATGTCCATAATCTGCCACACCTATTTATCCCCCTGACCTTTAGGACTACTCTCATGTACATTACTCTCCTAAACTTCTCAACTTCTTATTTAATGGGCTTGACTCTCCCCCTGAGTACATGGATTTCTGAAGACATAGTAGGCAGTTCTGAAAGGGTGAATAAACAAGAAACTAATCAGAAATCTAACTAAGAAAACCCTGGAAAGGAAGTTTCCAGAGCTATTTCTACCTCTACCCTGCTGACTTTGGCATCTCTGGCTGTGCTATACCCCCTCCCCTCCAAAAAAGTGCCTTTACATTCTCCAAAGAAGTAGTCTAAGAGATGAGATAGCTCTGGATTACTAAGAATCCTTTCTCCCTGGTTTGGGATACCTGAATGTACCCTCTTCCTCTTCCCCAACACACATGCAGCTTGAGTAGAGGGCAGGAATTATCATGCTTAAGCAATATCTGGAGTTTTGCACTTCCAAAGAGCTTTGAGCTCCTAGATTGTAGACATGGGTTAGTGGAGCTCTTCCAGACCTCCTGGAGGGTACCTTAATGTAATGGTTTCTTCAGGCAGTTTTACCTTTAACAGATGGAAAAGTGATTCCCTTTGGAGCAGCATTTGAGGGAGTGGTGGAAAGGGATAAGTAATTGTTAGGGTGGAGACGATCATTTTGACATGAAGGCAGATACCAGTCTGCCTTTCTTCATCTTCAATATTGAACATTATTGTAATTCCAGCCACTCCAGAGGCTGAGGAAAGAGGATTGTAAGCTCAAGGATGCAACCTATCCTTACACCTCAGGGTCTGAGCTGTCTTATTAGAAAGCCTGTGGGTGTTCTGGCTGTTCTGGGAACATCCCCTCTCACCTAGATTGTGACCTGTGCTTCAACTCCTTATGACCTGTGCTTCAACTTATTTGCGTAGAATACTATGCTGAGCACTCTCTTTAGGTCCTCCAAGTCTTGTTGCTAATTTAGATGCAGCCTCTCTTTCTTTCCTTTGTCTTTTGAAGGAGAATCAGAATTCTTTGGTTGCCCCTTCAACCCCTCCCTACCTCTCTTGACTCTGATTGGTCTGTGGTTCTCTGAACTGTCCTGCTCTGGCCATTGTCTGTGTAAGGTATCTGCTTCTATTGCTCCTTGCTATTTCTGCATTTTTCTGTGGGTGACCCTCAACTGACCTTAGGTCTGCAGCTTTAATCTCCCCCTTGTTTTCCCTACCACGGAGCTAGGCCCCTAGCACCTTAGTAGATCTTCTTAATGTGTGTGCCTCTGTATCATTTAGAAAATGAAATAATTTTATTTTACTAAACTGTGAAAATAAAGGTTTTTTTTTTTTTTTAATTCAAGTGATGTAGAAAGATCTCATTAAGAAGTAGTCATGGAAATCAGAGTCTAATGTGACTCCAGTATAAATATTTTCATAATTAATTTGAGAATATCACCCTAGATTTGTTTAACATGCACATATAAAAAATAAATTTACCTGAATGAACCCAAATTTTGTTCCCTGCTATTTTAAAATTTATATTCTTATTTATTTATTTATTGGCACCAGGAATTGAACCCAGGGACACTTAACCATTGAGCCATATCCCCAGTCCATTTTTTATTTTTTTATCAGAGTCAATGTCTCACCAAGTTGCTAAGGGCCTCATAAGTTGCTGAAACTGGCATTGAATTCTCAATCCTCCTGCCTCAGCTCTCCTAGTGGTTGACTTCCAAACATGAGCCTCTACTCTTGGCTTGTGGGTGACCTTCTAAGAAGGGCTTTAAAGTCCAGTGTGGGGAGAGATGCTGAATATAGCACAAACTCCTGGCCTTTCATTTCCTTGTGAACACAAGGGTAGTGGTACCTGCATCAAGCACTTCTTCAGTGGAGTGGAGGGATTATAATTTAAAATTTTTAGTATCAGATTGATCTCTTGGTGGGTACAAAGGGATGGAAACTATCCTTATGCCTCAGGGTCTGAGCTGTCTGTCTTATTAGAAAGCACGTGGGTGTTCTGGCTGTTCCAGGAACAAGCCCTCTCTCCCTAGACTGTGACCTGTGCTTCAACTCCTGTAGCCACTAGGGTGGCACCTTTGGAAATTGACATTATTTGCATAGAATACTATGCTTAGCATTCCCCTCAGATCCTGGATATTTGCCATTCAATTTAGATGCAGCCTGCTCTTTCTTGCCAAAGGGTCTTGCAAAGTTGCTTAGGGCCTCACTGTGTTCAATAGTTCTCCATTCATGGCCAGCAAAACTATTGCATTCAGTGTTCTATTGTGTATCTCTCAAAGCTAAGTCTTCATAAATACTCAAGACTATCAACAGTCATCATTATTATTGTCACACTGGTGGTGTTTGGATTTCCTTAGTTGTCTCAAAATGTGAAAAGTTTATTTGCCTCATGGTCTAAATAACTTCCCAAAGGCTGAGTGATATTTTGTTTGGATGCACTCTAATTTACTCCACCCTATGGAGGGAGTGGTGGTGCCAGAAGTGTACCATCAGTGTGCTGAAACTTATCTCTTAGGGGGAGGACCCTTCGACCTTGGGGGTGGAGTCCACAGCCCAGGATCTGGTTGTGGCTATGTAAAGGAGGTCCAAAGTGATTCTCCCTTTTGTGAGGAGCCTGCAGGAAGGTGTCTTAAGCAATTTGGAAGCAGTCTTCAATCTCCAACTTCTACACCTGCAAAACGGTAAGAAATAAATGGTTGTTTGTAAGAAAGAGATGCAATGGGGTTCTGTTTTAGAAGCCTGAATAAACCAATGCACAGATATTTCCTCCTAGTCTGCCGTTGTTTGTTTCAACTATTTTTGCTAGTGGGGATTGAGCCTAGGACTACTTTATCGCTGAGCTACACCTCCAGTCCATTTTTGTAAAAACATATTTTTAGTTGTCAATGAACCTTATTTTAATAATTTGTTTATATGTGGTGCTGAGAATTGAACTCCTTGTCTCACACATGGTAGGCAAGCGCTCTACCACTGAGGCAGAACACCAGCTCCTGTTTTTACTTTTTAAGACAATGTCTCCCTCAGTTGCTGAAGCTGGCCTCAAACTGGGATTCCTCCTTCCCCAGTTTACATAGATGTTGGGATTAAAGGAGTGTACCTCTGTAACTGGCTGGACATTTCATTCAGTTGTGTGTGCGCGGGTGCGGGTGTGTGTGTTTGATACTGTGGATTCAACCAAGAGGAGTTTCACCATTAAGCCACAGCTATGTGGTTTTTGTTTGTTTGTTTGCTTGGTGGTTGTTGTTGTTTTTTTACTAGGGATTGAATCCAGGCTCTTAAGCACTGAGCCACATCCCCAGCCCTTTTAAAATATTTTATTTAGAGAAATGGGTCTCACTGATTTGCTTAGTGACTTGCTAAGTTGCTGAGGCTGGCTTTGAACTCAAAATCCTCCTGCCTCCCCTCCTGAGCCACTGGGATTACACGTGTGCACCTTGCCTGGTTCAGCCATGACAATTTTTATTGCTTATTTTGGCGAAAGGTCTGAATTCCCAGGCTGCTCTCTTAACTTTATTCCTCCTGCCTTAGTTCCCTCTCAGCGACTGAGAGGGGATTACAGATGGTCACCTCTGTGCCTGGCTCTCACATTTTTTAATGAAGACTTTTCCTTTAAAACATTTGTGATAATGGTCATCTTTTGTATAGTAAGCTGTATTGGTGATTGGTGCTGGTAGTAATGTTTCCACAGGAGTGTCACTATTGTACATATATCTTTTGTTTGCTTGTTTGTTTCGGGGCCTATCCTGTTGTTTGTGAACTGCTTTATGGTTCTTTTATTATTACTTTTTTTTTTCTGGAACTAGAAATTGCACCCAGAGGTGATCTACCACTGAGCTTTATCCCTGGCCTTTTTAAATTTTTGTTTAGAGGTCGGATAGCCTGGAACTTTTCATTGTACTGCCTCACCTACGGAGGGGTTATTTCATATTGGTTGTTGTTTGTTTTCTTTTTCTGGAAGAGGGTCTTCCTATGTTGTGCAGGCCTGCCTTAAAGTTTGGGGCTCAAGTTGTCCTCCTGTCTCAGCTTTCTGAGCAGTTGGAACTACAGGCTGGTACCTTCTGCGTCCAGGTTTAGGCATTTGTCTTTTGTTTCCTTATGATTTTTATCTAAATAGAGGTATGACTCCTTGGTTGAAGTTTTTCATCATTTAAAAAGAAGGTATCAGGAAAGTTTTGCAGTTTTATAACTGTAGAGCTTGCATGAGAGTTTATTCTTAGGTGTTATATATTTTTAACAATTGCTGTTTTCTGTGCTGAGGGTCTAGGGTGAATGTTGAGCACGTGTGGAGGCCCTGGGTCTAATGTCTGGAGTTCACAGGCAGCACCACGCCACCCCCCCACACCCTCCTCTATTCCTAATGAATTTTCCCCATTGTGTTCTAACTGGTTATTCTTGTTTATAAAGATATTTGTTTTCTAGCATTTTTATGACATAATGAAAGGTAATATACATGCTCTATTTTTGGCATAACTGGGGATTAAATTGAGAGATGCACTCATGGGCCAGCGTTTTTCGATATTTTTCTGGTGCAGAGATACATCCCAAGCCATTTTTACTTTTTTTTTTTTTTTTAAGTTGGACCCGCTGCCTTTATTTTATTTTATTTTTATATGATGCTGAGGATGGAACTTGGCGTCTGGCACGTGTAGGCAGGCTACAACCCCAGTTACTTTTTACTTTTTAAGACAATGTCTCCCTCAGTTGCTGAAGTTGGCCTCAAACTGGGATTCCTCCTTCCTCAGTTTGCAGAGTTGTTGGGATTAAAGGAGTGTACCTCTGTAACAAGCTGGACATTAATTTTCTTGTGTGCAAGCGCACGTGCGTGCATGTGTTTGAGTGTGTGTGTGTGTATTTGATAATGGTTATTCAACACAGGGGAGTTTTACCATTAAGCTACAGCTATGTGGGTTTTTTGTTTGTTTGTTTATTGTTTTACTAGGGATTGAATCCAGGGTGCTTAAGCACTGAGCCACATCCCCAGCCCTTTTAAAGTATTTTATTTAGAGACAGGGTCTCACTGAGTTGCTTAGTGACTTGCTAAGTTGCTGAGGCTGGCTTTGAATTCACAGCCCTCTTGCCTCTCCTCCAGAGCTGCTGGGATTACACGTGTGCACCTTGCCTGGTTCAGCCATGACAATTTTTATTGCTTATTTTGGCGAAAGGTCTGAATTCCCAGGCTGCTCTCTAACTTTCATTCCTCCTCCCTTAGTGCCTTAGTTCCCTCTCGGCGACTGAGAGGGGATTACAGATGGTCACCTCTGTGGCTGGCTCTCATGTTTTCTTTTTTTTTTAAAGAGAGAGTGAGAGAGGGAGGGAGGGAGAGAGAGAGAGAGAGAGAGAGAGAGAGAGAGAGAGAGAGAGAGAGAGAATTTTTTAATATTTATTTTATTATTATTTTTTTTTTATTTATCGGCGGACACAACATATTTGTTTGTATGTGGTGCTGAGGATCGAACCCGGGCCGCACGCATGCCAGACGGGCGCGCTACCGCTTGAGCCACATCCCCAGCCCCGGCTCTCTTGTTTTCTAATGAAGACTTTTCCTTTTAAAGTGTTTATGATAATCAATGATAATCTTATGTATAGTAAGCTGTATTGGTGATTGGTGCTGGTAGTAATGTTTCCACAGGAGTGTCCCTATTGTACATATATCTTTTGTTTGCTTGTTTGTTTTTTGTTTGGGGGCCTATCTCGTTGTTTGTGAACTGCTTTATGGTATTTTTTAATATTTTTTTTTCTGGAACTAGTGATTGGACCCAGGGGTGATCTATGACTGGGCTTCATCCCTGGCCCTTTTTATTTTTTATTTAGAAGCAGGCTAGCCTGCAACTTTTCATCCTACTGCCTCACCTCTGGAGTAGAGTTATTTCATATTTGTTGTTGTTGTTTGTTTTCTTTTTCTGGAGGAGGGTCTTCCTATGTTGTGCAGGCCTGCCTTAAAGTTCAGGGCTCAAGTTGTCCTCCTGTCTCAGCCTTCTGAGCAGCTGGGACTATAGGCTGTTACCTTCTGCGTTCAGGTTTAGGCATTTGTCTTTGTTTTCCTTATGATTTTTATTCAAATACTCCTTGGGTGAAGTTTTTCTTCATTTCAGGAAATTTTGCAGTTTTATAACTGTAGAACTTGTATGTGAGTTTATTCCTAGGTGTTATATATTTTTAACAATTGCTGTTTTCTGTGCTGAGGGTCTAGGGTGAATGTTGAGCACGTGTGGAGGCCCAGGGTTTAATGTCTGGAGTTCACATGCAGTGCCACGCCACCCCCCCCCACCCCTCACCTCCTCCTCTATTCCTAACATGTTTCTCCAAATTGTTTTCTAACTGGTTATTCTTGTTTATAAAGATATTTGTTTTCTAGTATTTCTTAATTTAACGGATGATAATATTACATGCTCTATTTTTTGGCGGAACTGGGGATTAAATTCACAGCTGCTCTCATCGGCCAACTTTTTTTTTTCTGGTGGGAATTTTGGGGATGAATCCAGAGATTGTCTGCTATTGTGCTAAATACCAAGCCCTTTTTACTTATTTTAAAAATAAAATGCCATGGCTGGCTTCAAATTTTGGTTCCTCCTGTCTTATTTTGCCAAGTTGCTGGGATTAAAGGAGTGTACCTCTTTAACCAGCTGAACATTCATTGTGTGTGTGTGTGTGTGTGTGTGTGTGTGTGTTTGATACTGGGGATTGAACCAGGGGAGTTTGACCACTGAGCCACATCATCAGCCAGTTTTTTATTTGTATTTAGAGACAGGGTCTCTCTGATTTGCTTAAGGCTTCACTAAATTGCTGACACTGATTTTGAATCTGTGTTCCTCCTGCCTCAGCCTCCCAAGCTCTGCTGGGTTTACACATGTGTGCCACTATGCCAGCCATCCCTGTTGTTTGTGAACTGCTTTATGATTCTTTTATTATTATTTTTTCTGGAACTAGGGATTGGACCCAGGAGTGATCTACCACTGAGCTTTATCCCTGGCCCTTTTTATTTTTTATTTAGAAGCAGGCTAGCCTGCAAATTTTCATCCTTGGCCTCACCTCCAGTGTAGAGTTATTTCATATTTGTTTTCTTTCTTTGTTTTTCTTTTTTTTTTTTTTTAAGAGGTTCTTCCTATATTGTGCAGGCCTGCCTTAAAGTTTGGGCTCAGGTTGTCCTGTCTCAGTTTTCTGAGCAGCTGGGACTACAGGCTAGTACCTTCTGTGTCCAGGTTTCAGCTCTGTGTCCAGGTTTAGGCATTTGTCTTTTGTTTGTTTTCCTTATCATTTTCATCCAAATAGAGGTCTGACTCCAGTTGGGTGAAGTTTTTCATCATTTCAAGAATGTTTTGCAGTTTTATAACTATAGAGCTTGCATGAGAGTTTATTCCTAGGTGTTATACATTATTTTTTTAAGAAAGAGAGAGAGAGAATTTTAATATTTATTTTTTAGTTTTCGGCAGACACAACATCTTTGTATGTGGTGCTGAGGACCGAACCCAGGCCGCAGGCATGCCAGGTAAGTGCGCTACTGCTTGAGCCACATCCGCAGCCCAAGGTGTTACACATTTTTAATAATTGCTGATTTCTGTACTGAGGCTGTAGGGTGAATGTTGCGCATGCATACAGGCCCTGGGTTTACTGTCTAGAGTTCACGTGCAGGGCGGCCCCAACCACCTCCGTGTGTATTCCTAATGAGTTTTCCCCATTGTGTTCTACCTGGTTATTCTTGTTTGTAAAGGTATTTGTTTTCTAGTATTCTTATAAATTAAACAAGTCTTTTAATATTTTTTTAGATTATAGGTGGACACAATACCTCTGTTTTTGTATATTTTTATGTGATGCTGAGGACCAAACCCAGTGCCTCACATATGCTAGGCAAGCACTCTTCCACTGAGCTACAACCCCAGCCCACTTAAACAATTTAGTGAATGACAATATGTGTACTCTGTTTTTGGTGGGACTGGGGTTGAATTCAGAGCTGCACTCCTGAGCCAGCATCCTTTTTTTTTTTCTTGAGGGGATTTAGGGGTTGAACCCAGATATTCTCTGAGCTACATTCAAGTCCTTTTTGCTTTCTGTTTTTTTATTTTTAAAAATATTTATTTTTTAATTATAGGTGGACACAATAACTATTTTATTTTATGTGGTGCTGAGGATCGAACTCAGTCCCTCATGCATTCCAGGCGAGCGCTCTGCCTCTGAGCCCCAGCCGCAGCCCTTTTTTGCTTTCTGTTTTAAGACAGTGCCTCCCTCAGTTGCTGAGACTAGTTTCAAACTTTGGTTCCTCCTTCCTCTATTTGCAGAGTTGCTAGACATGTGTGTACCCCATTAACAAGTTGGACATTCATTCTTGTGAGGGGTGTGTGTGTGCATGTGCATGTGTGCGTGTGTGTGTTTGATAGTGGGGATTGAATCCAGGGGAGTTTTACCACTGAGCTACAGCCATTGAGTTTTTTTGTTTTGTTTTGTACAAGGGATTGAACCCCAGGAGCGCTTAAGCACTGAATCACATCCCCAGCCCTTTTAAAATATTTTTACAGATAGACACATTGATTTGCTTACTGACTCATGAAATTGGTGAAACTGGCTTTGAACTGTCAATCCTCCTGCCTCAGCTTCTGGAGCCACTGAGACTATAGGTTTCCACTACCTCACTTGACTTGGCCATGGCAGATTTTATTGCTTATTCTGCACAAGGCCTAAATTGCCCAGGCTGTTCACTAACTTTTGTCTTTCTTCCTATTCCCCCAGTGACTGAGAAGGAATTACAGATGGTTACCACTGTGCCTTGCTTTCATTTTCTTTTTGTTTTTTAATTTTTTTTTTTACTTGTCAACGAACCTTTTTTAAAATTTATTTATTTATAAGTGATACTGAGAATCCAGCCCAGTGCCTCACACCTGCCAGGCAAGCTCACTACCACTGAGCCACAACCTCAGCCTTCTCTTGCTTTTTAATTAAGTCTTTTCAAGTGTTTATGATAATCAATGGTGATTTTATATATAATAAGATGTATTGGTGATCCTTGCTGGTAGTAATGTTTTCCCATGAGTGTTGCTATTGTATCTATACCTTTGTTTGTTTGTTTGGTTTTGGTACTGGGGATTGAACTCAGAGGCACTGCATCACATCCCCAGCCAGTATCTTATATTTTATTTAGATGAGGGCCTTGGTGAGTTGCTTAGGGCCTCGCTAAGTTGCTGAGGCTGGATTTGAACTTGTGTTCCTCCTGCCTCAGCGTCCCATGTTGCTGGGATTACAAGGGGCCGCAACGACTCCATTTTTTTAATGATTTTATAGCCTGCTATAGAACTTTGGTCTTTGCCTCTATTGTAAGTGTTTAGTAAGCAATTGAAGCTTTTATTTAAGCAAGGTATTAAAGCATTTGACAGAGACAGAGGGAGTAGGATTATAAAGAATGTGGAAATTTCATCATTAGCCCATGAGTATGTAAATTTTTCCTGTGAGATGAGTGCCTTCACGACACTCAGTTGTTTGGGTTTTCATAAAAGGCAGTGTGTATTCTTGCTGTCTTAAACCTGAAAAGAAACTTCTAAAGTGCTTACATAAGCCTTGTTCTGAGATTTAAACAGGTTCTAGTTGAACCATCTGTATGATCTGAAATTGTCTGTCTGTCTTTAATTTACTATGTGTAGACAGTAGAGATCTTCATACCTTAATTTGCTGGACTGGGAATATATGGGTGCTCTACCCTGGAACTATAGCCCCAGTTATTTTAAATTTGATTCTGACACAGGGTGTCACTAAGTTTCCTACCTGGACTCAAACTTGTGATCCTCCTCCTCAGACTCCCAAGTCACTGGGATTCCATGCACATATCTGGCTTCCAACCTATTGTTTTATGTATACCATGTATTTAAAATTTGGTAGTTTAGCTGGGTGTGGTGGTGCATGCCTATAATCTCAGCAGCTCAGGAGGCTGAAGCAGAAGGATCACAACTTCAAAGCCAGCCTCTGCAACTTAGCAAGGTCCTAAACAACTCAGTGAAACCCCATTTCTAAATAAAACACAAAGTAGGGCTGGGGATGTGGCTCAGTGATTAGTTACTCTGGGTTTAATGTCTGTTACCTAAATAAATACGTAATTAAAATTTTCTAGCTTGTTATAATAGAGAATAGTTTCCAAATTTCAAAATGAAAAGAATAAGAATAGTAATTTTACTCATTTACCTTTATATACCTGCTGGTCAAAAAAAGCCCCAATTATGCCATCATCCTAAGGTACTGGGCAGTGCATATATCACAATTTATAGTGAGAACAGCTTTATGTACTCAACTAATTTAACGGAAGTGTTAGTGGCATGGCACAGAATTCTTATAGTTTGTGCCACTTTTAGAAAATCTTTCCAGGTCATCAAAGTTGGAAATACAGTTGAATTGTTGTGTAGGTTTACAGTGTTCAGAGGGGAGAGAATAATGTGAAAAACCTCATAGAATACACCAAGACAAAGTACTTTAACCACATAGTAATGGTTTCCAAAATTCTTAAAGCCCCCTTGTTTAATTAATATGGAAACAGGCCTTGTGAAAAGTAAAGTCTCATTGAAGCTGAGGTTTTCCAGTATAGGAGCAGTTGTTGGAGAAGCCAGCTTGACCATCTCAGTGGACAGTCATGATAAAGGTAAGGTCTCTAATTGCTAGTTGGTAGCAGGTGGTATTGGTTGGTGAGGCTTCTGAGATTAATTTGCAGCTGATGAGGCCTTGTCACTGCTTGGCTCTAGGCTTTCAGAGAAGTGTCATGGGCTTTCACATGACAGTGTGGCTCTACCTTAACCTAAACTCTCAAGGTGTCTGTCAAACTCTTGAGTTAGGATCTTTTCTGAAGCTCAGTAGTTGAGGTCCGTAGCTGTCACGTGGGGAGTCTGATGGGACATATGAGATCTGGCAACCCATCATGCTCTAGCGAGGAGGGAACATGCTCCAAAAACATCAAACTTTAGAAGTATTTAGGATCATTTCATAGTCACATAACACACGGCCAAGCACCAAAACCATGGACAGGTGGACATAAGGTTCCATTATTCCAAGCCTTTGTACATTCTAGAGTCTGAAAAGGCTACCCAGGAGCTGTAAGGGGTAAGTGGGTGGGGAAAATGAGTTCTTAGAAGAACCTGACTGGCCTGGTGGCCCATGCCTGTAATTCTAGTGACTGGGAAGGCTTAAGCAGCAGGGTTGCAAGTTGGAAGCCAGCCTCAGCAACTTACAAAATGCTGTTTCAAAATAAAAATGGCCACAGTTGTTGCTCCATGATAGAGTGACTCTGGGTTCCATCCACAGCACTGCCCTCACCACCCACCTCCAACCAAAAAAAGTCCGGTTGCTCTTGCCACAGGACTGTGGGGTCCAGAAATAGACAAAGCATTCACACCAGGTTCCCACGGATCACAGCCACTTTTTACAAGGTTGGTCTCCTTCTCCACACCTCTTCAAAAATCTTTTCTAACAACTTTATCTTACCCCCAAAGTTTGTGATTTTGATTAAAATTACATTCATTATGACGTCTTGTTTCCAAAATGAATGTTTTTTTGACCCATGCAGGGCATGTGTTCACTCCAGTCACCACATGTGCCCCTTATGAAGTTTGGCTCTGCATATTTTTTATGTTGTTTGTTCCTGAGGACTTAAACTTTTATGTCTGCTGTGAAAGGGACACTTTTTTCTTCTTTTTGGTGGTGGTAGGAATTGAACCCAAGTCGGTATGCTTGCAAGGTAAGCACTCTATCAACTGAGCAGCCCTGAAAGGGACTTTTATACGAGGTTATTGCTGATTCAGTGAATTTTCTAATGATTTTCATGAGAATAAGGGATGTTGAATTTTAATTTTCTTTCTTTCTTCTATTTTGTGTAATTGGTGCAGGTATCATCAGGTAGTAGAAATGTTCTTCAGTACTCCTGTCTGGTCCCTGAATGCTTGTGACCTTTAGCTCAGCCAGGAGGCTGGTTATAGAATTCATTTGTACCTGTGTTAAACTCTTATTCAGGTCAAGTGGGTATTGACCTTACAAAATATGTTCTTGAGGCTGTGAGGTCAATATTAGATGCAGGTTCCTAATGTTTATATTTGTGGTCTTGTCTCTGGCTGGCAATGTGGCCTCTTTTAATTTTTTTTTTTTTTAGGAGCTGAGGATTGAACCCAGTGGTGCTTAACTACCAAGTCACCTACCCAACACTTTTAAATATTTTACTTAGAGACCGGGGTCTCATTAAATTGCTTAGGGCTTCAATTAGTTGCTGAGGCTGACATGGAACTCACAATCCTCCTGCCTTAGCTTCCTGAGCTGCTGGAATTACAGGTAGGAGTCACCACTCCCAGTCTGGGGTATTATTTTCAGGTTTCTGTGTCACTATTAGACTTGTTAAAACCTCTGCCATTGTTGTTGTTGCTGTTTGACCGATCCACCCAACCCAATCATGGCATTTTTCTGTGTACTTGAACTTTATTTCATTAGGAAATGACTACCTGTGAGTCAAATTTGGCCTGCCACATGTTTATCTAAGTAAAGTTTTACTGGAACACAGTCATGGCTGCTTTATGGCAGAGGAGCACAGTTAAGTAGTGGTGCAGACTGGATGACCCACAAGGCAGAATTATTTACTGGTTGGCCCTCCAAGGAGGCATTTTCTAGTTTGTGCATTCCTGTATCCTTCACCTCCCCTAGACAAGACTTGTGGCCTGTGTTAGTCAGATTTTGGTCACTAACAAGAAAGTACATGACAAGAACAATTAGTTTGAGAGGTTCAGTCCATGATGGCCTTACTCCATTGCTCTGGGCCCAAAATGAGGCAGAATGTCACTGTGGAAGGGCATGATGGAGGAGTGCTGCCCCATTGTTGTTGGCCAGGAGACAGAAAGGGGGAAGAGGAAGAGGCCATAGGGAATATGGACCCATTCAGGACATGTACCCAGTAACCCACTTCCTTCAATCACACCCCACCTGCTTATGATTACCACCCAATTACTCTATTCAAAATAAATGAACTGATTTAGTTTACAGCTCTAAGTCTAATCACTTTACCTTTGAATAGTTCTGCATTAACAGTTTTTCAGGACACTTCATGTCCAAATCATAACATGATCCTTTTCAATCTAGACTGTGGGGGGCTCTTGCTTCAGTTGTTTCTTTACCAGGCAAAATGCTGCCCTTAACAGGGTATATGCTCTAGTGGGGGAGAGATTGGGAATAGGAAATAAATTAGTAGATGGTGCAGTAAGTTGCAAAGTTGTTGAGGGAGGGGGGGTTGAGAGGAAGCAGTGGGATAGCACAGTGGACACTGAGGTTCTTCCCAGGCCTGGCATCCATGAGCTCTTCCATTTGTCCTTCAGCTTTGACCCTTCAAGTGAAACTGGACTTTCCACACCTCCTTCCTTCACCTGCCCAGCTGCAGCCAGTGCCCTTCTTGGTCTCTACAAACTGTGAGTACTCAGGTGAAGAACCTGCTGAACAAAGTCCTAGGGTGAGTGCAGCTGAAAATGCACACAGGGTTGAGGAGCTTCTGGAAGAAGGAATTGGAAGGGAAGTGGTATTAGGTGGCCTGGCCCACACAGATGCAACCAGGTGGACCTTCTTTCTTGTGTCAGACCCCTTAGTGGATCTCTTGGTAGTCTGTCTTGCTTTGGAGTTTGTACTTGACCTGTGGGCACTGACCACCTGATATTGATATGGGAGTTATAAGAATTTTTGTTACTTGTGTGTTTTCAAAAATGATAGAAATGGAAATTTAGTAGAAGTTATTTGTAAAGTCTGGCACATGGCTAAGTATCAGCAACATTTGCCAAATGAATTAACATAGTTGTATTCCATATAGTTATCAGTGCCCAGGAATTTTGGGTTTTATGCTTAACTGTTAGTAATAGTTGAGTGTTATCTTCTATAAGATGGAAGGGAATTATCAACTTTAATTTCCATTGACTATTCACTCAAATGGTTGAGTATAGGTTTTTCAAGAAAAATGAAGATAAGATATATTTAAGGAATC
The DNA here is from genome assembly GCF_048772815.1 of Callospermophilus lateralis. Taxonomy (NCBI): domain Eukaryota; kingdom Metazoa; phylum Chordata; class Mammalia; order Rodentia; family Sciuridae; genus Callospermophilus; species Callospermophilus lateralis. Next base: position 24,995,984 of record NC_135305.1, on the reverse strand, counting down.
CATTTGTAATTGGTTCATGTTTTTTAGCCACTTGGTGGATGTTTCCTTACCTGAAGGCACATTTATATTTTCAGTATAAAGATTTCATAGAAAAATAAGCCAAGTGCCTTTATTTTAAAATTAATAATAATTTCAGTTATGTATTTAAAAATTAAAATACTTTTATATTGGTACTTGTCATCAAGTTCCTATAGGTTAAAGCCTCCAGGATATTAATTGTGAGGAATAGAGACTCAGACAAGTGGTATATTTCTGGTGGTGTGACTAATAATTTTATTAAATCAATATTGTGGTTATATGATTGAGGTTTTATACATTTGATAAATACTTTTTAAGAATAACATCAGGGCTGAGGGTGTGGCTCAGCAGCAGAGCACTTGCCTAGCATGTGTGAGGCACTGGGTTTGATTCTCAGCACCACATATCAATAAATAAAATAAAGGTCCATTGACAACTAAAAAAAATTTAAAAAAAGAATAACCTCACATGAAAAAAATATAAAGATGCTATGTTAGTTTTTCATGGCTGTGATCAAAATACCTGAATAAGAATAAATTTGAGAAAGAAGAGTTTACTTTGGTTCCTTGTTTCAGTGGACTCAGTCCGTGGTCAGTTAGCACCATTGATCTGGCACCCAAATGAGGCAGAATATCATGGCAGAAGGGTATGGTAGAGAAAGCTGCTCAGCTCTTGGCACTGGGGAAGCAGGGTTGAAGAGGAAGGGGCCAAGGACAACTACTGTCCTCAAGGGCAAACCCATAATGACCTATTTCCTCCATTCATGCCCCATATGCCTATACTCTTCACCACCTACCTGTGGACTGTTCAAATTATTAAGCCATCTCATAGATGAACCCACTGGTAAAGTCAGAACCTCATGAACATTCACCTCTGGAAAATGGTGGCATTGCCTTAACTATGGGCTTTCCAGATTTTAAATAAAAAGTATCAGATTCTATTATTGGTTTTATTTTAGCATAATTTAGTTGTTTTTTTTAGAGAGAGGAGAGAGAGAGAATTTTTTTAATATTTATTTTTTAGTTTTTGGCAGACACAATATCTTTGTTTATATGTGATGCTGAGGATCGAACCAGGCGAGCGCGCTACCACTTGAGCCACATCCCCAGCCTCCATAATTTAGTTGTTATAGCTGACTTTCATGATGTAATTTGTTGCATGACTTTGTATTGTCCAAGTGTCTAGAGTATCAGAAGAGACCCAGACTCATAAAGGGCAGGACATGAGGGAGATTTTATAGCAGGGCATTGATTTCATGAAGTTAACAAAGGATTGACATGTTCATCATAGAGCAATATATATCTGAGATGAGAATGAGCAAGTTCAATTGAATTTGTTCTGGTTTGGTGGCCCCATATTGTTGGTGGAATTAGCAGACTAAGGCTCTAAGTCTTGTTTTGTTCTTGCCATTCTGGTGATTAAAACCAGGGCCTGGTACAAGCTAGGCAAGCAATCACTGATTGACATTCCTAACTTTAGGCAGCAGGCTGTATAATTTTAGGCAGCCTTTCTACCTTAGCCTCTTTTTGGAGCACAATAGTCAATTTTAATTTTAAGGCATCTAAGTAAGAGTAATTTATATAAAGGATTTTCCTGGAACAAAATGATGCTTGTTCACAGGCATACACTTATGGTATTGCTCTATGATGGAATGTTTTCTGACAAATGCATCCTGAGGTGATTTTGTCCATATACAAACATCAGTGTATGTACCCACATAAAGTGTCATCACTAGGTGATCTAGTCTGATGGGACCTACTTATAAACTGATCTTCATTGACTGAAATGTTATGTCATATATGACTGTAACTGGAACCACAGAGGTAAAGTTTTTGTCAACAGTTCAGCATTTTTTATGGGTTTGCATCATTCTCACACAAACAAACTGAGATTTGAGAAGACCCGCTCCTGGAAGTCTCCCATGTCAGACTTCCAGGAAGGGCCAGATTGACCCATTCCTAGCCAGTATCTGATGTGTGAGAATCATGTGACTGAAATGAAGAGGAAGAAACCCTTTCCACATTGAGGGGCTCTACAGATGGCTAACCCAGATGTCCCTGCTTCGGACGGTAAGTCTCCTTCCCTCATATAGTGGTGGGATGGGGTGGGGGTAGGGGGTTGACTAGGACTTTGGGTTTCCTGGGATTGGATTGTCATGGGACTGCAGGGTTCCTGTCACACCTGGGACTGAACACTGGAACACAGCAGCAGAGCTGGAAACATCACAGGCAATGAGGTCTCTCAGCTCTACCATCCAAGTGTGAGAAATAGTTACGAGGAAAGGCCACAGGAGCACAGTAGGCATGAGTGCAGGAAATCAGATCCAGTTGGACAGTGCAAGTGTGGACATTGGAAATGGGGATATGGCTGGGCAGTGCAAGAGTTGTGGCCTTTTTCGGGGGAAGCTGCATAGATACTCCATAAGCGCCTCCCCGCCCCCTGCCCCAGCTTCTCTTCCTTTTGTGTTTACTGGCTCCTTACACTTGTTGCCTAGATTTCTTGCTTTGGACCCTTGCTACATTTCCTTGACACTCCCTTTACCAGTCGTGTGCCATTATCCCATTCCCGCATGTTTACTTCCTGGTCTGAACAACTTGGCCTCACAAAATTACCATGTCATAGTATAAAACTTCCATGGCCATAGATTCCCATCTTTGTCCTAGGTGAACTCAGTTTCCTTATCCTCCATCTGCCCTGCCCCTCTCCTGTTTCATTGGACTTGCTACCCAAACCTGGCACCTGGCAGTAGGCCTGGCCCTTGATCCTTCCACTCCCTGCAAGATATTCTACTTCTTTCCCCATACATGCATACCCTAGCACATCCTAACCCGACCGCTTGGCACTACAACCCTGGGCAGGTCTCCCCCCTTGAAACACTGGCTTACTCTCTCAAGTAGTGCCTCTATGTCCCCTGACAGGTGGGCCACTTGCTTGGACTCCATCTGTTCCCCTGGGTTTCCCATGCACTGTGGTACCCTTGCACTGCCACACTCCTCCGATTAAATGCTTTCCCCTAGAGCAGACGTTCCTCTTATTACTTTACTGGGGCTCAATTCTTTCCTCTTCTCTCTCTTTTCTATAACCAGTTAGGCCCCTTCTTTTGCCCCTGCCCCTTGCCAGGACACTCTTCAAGGTCCCGGTCAGAAGATGTTCACCTGAGGTAGGGGACGAAACTTGACATCTAAGCTCAGAGGACTACTTTTGGGAATAATACCCCTGCCCAACACGTGTTCCCTTTGCACAGTCTGGGCTCTTGTTACTGATCCCCAAACCATGATACATTCCAGTAGACCTAAGCCTTGCTCCAGTCACCCTTGCACTCTAGCATCACATGCAGCCCCTACAGGACCAATAAACATTTGAGACTCTGACCATCTTAAAACAGACACTCATCAATACCTTCCTTTCAAAAGAGTAGGGGGTATACAAAGATAACTAGGGATCCATCACTAGTTTCTTCTGGTGCCTCTTGCATTGAGATATGAAAATGCCAATCAAACTTCACATTATATGCTACCCACATCCTCCTTCACTGTACCAATTGAAATCCCTAACTAAATGTGTAAATTGCCTAAGATCATACATTGGGTCAACATCCACATGCCACAGCCACTCATTGTTAACTTCCAGGCAACAATCTAAGGCCACAACACTCTGAGGGTACTTATTCAAGATATTCATTTGAACAAGAACACCTTATAAAACAGAGGATTGCCACTCAACTGGGCGTCTTTCTTTCCCCAGTTTTTTAGTTTTGCACTCAGAAAACTGAACCTGGCAGTAGACCTGGGGATCTAGCCTGCCTCCCCATGCTGGCACCAGCCAACCCCTCCCTCCCCAGCCCTGTCAACTGTCCTGAGACCCACTCCAGCCCTGCCCCACCCCGCCCCGTCCCGAGCTTTCCACCCTGGCTCTGCCTTCCCTGGCCTGGCTTCAGGCCTGAGCCTATGCTGGCCCTTGTAGGTCAGTGTGCCCATGGGCTTTGACAGCGGGCCCCTTGCCTGGGCCGCCTCCCTGCTCCCCTTGGCTTGCCTGCACTGCCCTGGACTACTGCCGCCCGCCCAGCCCCTTCCCAGCTTTCCCCTTGCATGGGCCCTCCTCTAGGTGCCTAGCTTGGGCTCCTTGCTTGGGTCCTGGCTGCATGTCCGGCCCCGCCCCCCTTGAGCCCCCAGCTTGTCCCTGCACTGCACTCTTCCCTCCCTTGGCCCCTGTTTGGTCCCTGTCCCTGCCCATCTCCTTGGCCTGATCCCTTTCCCAGGATGCTCCCTTGGCCTCCAGGCCCTGCGGGCTCCCTAGGGGACAAGATAGCACTGCCCCTTGCCTGGGCCCTTTGCCCTCTCTCTGCCCGCCAGCTCCCCAGGCCTGGGCCCCCCCACCCCAGTCCCCCCACCCCACGGCAGTGGACCCGGGCCTTGAGCCTACCTCCCCCTGGCCCCTGGCCTCCCCTGCCGTCCCTCCCCAGCCCTGTTCACTTCCCCTGAGACCCGGCCTTGGCACCCCCCACCCCACACCAACCCCATGGCTCTCCATTCTAGGGCCTGGCTCCTTGCTTGAGCCCAGGCCCCCCTGCTGGAGGACCCTGTCCCTGTGCCAGCATCTCTGCCCTCATGCGTGGGCCCACACCTGTACCTCCCCTCTATTCCCCTGGTGCCTTGTAGCCTTGCAGAGCCCCGGACCCTCCCCTCCCCTGCTTGCCCCTAGCCTGGGCTCCTCGATTGGGTCCTGGCTCTGCCTGCACCCCCTCTTGGACCCCCTGCATCCCCTCCCGGGGCCCTCTCTAGTTAGGCCCTCGTTGGTTCCCGGTCCCTTTCTGAGGATCTGGTCCCCTGGGGCAGCCCAGTGGAATTGGCCGGCCTGTGCGTCCTGCAGGCTCCCTACTGGAAACAGAGCCCCGCCCCTGGCCTGGGCCCCCTTGGCTGCCCGAACCCTGACACCTGGCAGTGGACGTGGGCCGTGCGCCGCCCTTCCCCCGCGCGATGTCCTTCCTACCCTCCCCTGCCCTCTGGCCTTGCCTGCTTCCCCCTACCCCTACCCCTAGCCCTACCCAGCCGTCCCTAAGCCCGTCCCTTCGCGCTCTAGGCCCCCGAGTCGAGTCGAGTCGCCCTGGCGTGGCGTGGTGTCTGAGCTGGGGGCCCCTTGCTTGGGCCCCCTACCTCGCTCCCCTCCGTGCCCCTTGCGCCGCCCCTTGCGCTCCGCCCCGCTGTCCCCTCATCCTTGCGCCGCCCCTTCGTCGCCTTCCCTGCCCTCCCCTCGCGCGGGCCTCCTCCTCCTCCTCCTCCTCCTGGAGTCCGCGGGTCCCTGGGTGCGCCGCTTGGGTTCCTCATCGTCGGTCGGGTCGGTCCCCCTGCCTGGGCTCCTTGCTTGGGTCCTGGCTCTCACCCCTCTGCGCCGCCTCCGTGACCCCGCGCCGCCCTCCCGTCGCCCTCCTCCAGGCCTCCGTCCTTTGCCAGGCCCCCTTGGCCCCGGCCCTGGCCCAGGATTCTCATCGGGGCCACGGCGCCTTTCTGGAAACAGAGGCCTGCCCCTCGCCTGGGCGCATTGCTCTTTCCCGGGCACTGGGTCCCGCATCCCGAACCCTCACACCTGGCAGTAGACCTGGGCCTCGAGCCTGCCTCCCCTTGCTGGCACCAGCCCCCCCAGCCACCCTGCCCTGCCCAGCCCAGCCCAGCCCAGCCCTGTCCACTGTCCTGAGCCCCCCCCAGCCCCGCCCCGCCCTGCCCCGCCCCGCCCCGCCCCGCCCAGGCCTTTCGCCCCTGGCTCTGCCTTCCCTGGCCTGGCTCCTGGCCTGAGCCTCTACTGGCCCTTGTGGCTCAGTGCGCCCCTGGGCTTTGACAGCGGGCCCCTTGCCTGGGCCGCCTCCCTGCTCCCCTTAGCTTGCCTGCACTGCCCTGGACTAGCGCCGCCCGCCCGGCCCCTTCCCGGCTTTCCCCTTGCCTGGGCCCTCCTCTAGGTGCCTAGCCTGGGCTCCTTGCTTGGGTCCTGGCCGCACGTCCGGCCCCGCCCCCCTTGAGCGCCCAGCGCGGCCCGCACTGCACTCTTCCCTCCCTTGGCCCCTGTTTGGTCCCTGTCCCTGCCCGGCTCTTTGGCCTGATCCCTTTCCCAGGATGCTCCCTTGGCCTCCCGGCCCTGCGGGCTCCCTAGGGGACAAGGTAGCCCTGCCCCTTGCCTGGGCCCTTTGCCCTCTCTCTGCCCGCCAGCTCCCCAGGCCTGGGCCCCCCCACCCCAGCCCCCCCACCCCACGGCAGTGGACCCGGGCCTTGAGCCTACCTCCCCCTGGCCCCTGGCCTCCCCTGCCGTCCCTCCCCAGCCCTGTTCACTTCCCCTGAGACCCGGCCTTGGCACCCCCCCACCCCACACCAACCCCATGGCTCTCCATTCTAGGGCCTGGCTCCTTGCTTGAGCCCAGGCCCCCCTGCTGGAGGACCCTGTCCCTGTGCCAGCATCTCTGCCCTCATGCGTGGGCCCACACCTGTACCTCCCCTCTATTCCCCTGGTGCCTTGTAGCCTTGCAGAGCCCCGGACCCTCCCCTCCCCTGCTTGCCCCTAGCCTGGGCTCCTCGATTGGGTCCTGGCTCTGCCTGCACCCCCTCTTGGACCCCCTGCATCCCCTCCCGGGGCCCTCTCTAGTTAGGCCCTCGTTGGTTCCCGGTCCCTTTCTGAGGATCTGGTCCCCTGGGGCAGCCCAGTGGAATTGGCCGGCCTGTGCGTCCTGCAGGCTCCCTACTGGAAACAGAGCCCCGCCCCTGGCCTGGGCCCCCTTGGCTGCCCGAACCCTGACACCTGGCAGTGGACGTGGGCCGTGCGCCGCCCTTCCCCCGCGCGATGTCCTTCCTACCCTCCCCTGCCCTCTGGCCTTGCCTGCTTCCCCCTACCCCTACCCCTAGCCCTACCCAGCCGTCCCTAAGCCCGTCCCTTCGCGCTCCAGGCCCCCGAGTCGAGTCGAGTCGCCCTGGCGTGGCGTGGTGTCTGAGCTGGGGGCCCCTTGCTTGGGCCCCCTACCTCGCTCCCCTCCGTGCCCCTTGCGCCGCCCCTTGCGCTCCGCCCCGCTGTCCCCTCATCCTTGCGCCGCCCCTTCGTCGCCTTCCCTGCCCTCCCCTCGCGCGGGCCTCCTCCTCCTCCTCCTCCTCCTGGAGTCCGCGGGTCCCTGGGTGCGCCGCTTGGGTTCCTCATCGTCGGTCGGGTCGGTCCCCCTGCCTGGGCTCCTTGCTTGGGTCCTGGCTCTCACCCCTCTGCGCCGCCTCCGTGACCCCGCGCCGCCCTCCCGTCGCCCTCCTCCAGGCCTCCGTCCTTTGCCAGGCCCCCTTGGCCCCGGCCCTGGCCCAGGATTCTCATCGGGGCCACGGCGCCTTTCTGGAAACAGAGGCCTGCCCCTCGCCTGGGCGCATTGCTCTTTCCCGGGCACTGGGTCCCGCATCCCGAACCCTCACACCTGGCAGTAGACCTGGGCCTCGAGCCTGCCTCCCCTTGCTGGCACCAGCCCCCCCAGCCACCCTGCCCTGCCCAGCCCAGCCCAGCCCAGCCCTGTCCACTGTCCTGAGCCCCCCCCAGCCCCGCCCCGCCCTGCCCCGCCCCGCCCCGCCCCGCCCAGGCCTTTCGCCCCTGGCTCTGCCTTCCCTGGCCTGGCTCCTGGCCTGAGCCTCTACTGGCCCTTGTGGCTCAGTGCGCCCCTGGGCTTTGACAGCGGGCCCCTTGCCTGGGCCGCCTCCCTGCTCCCCTTAGCTTGCCTGCACTGCCCTGGACTAGCGCCGCCCGCCCGGCCCCTTCCCGGCTTTCCCCTTGCCTGGGCCCTCCTCTAGGTGCCTAGCCTGGGCTCCTTGCTTGGGTCCTGGCCGCACGTCCGGCCCCGCCCCCCTTGAGCGCCCAGCGCGGCCCGCACTGCACTCTTCCCTCCCTTGGCCCCTGTTTGGTCCCTGTCCCTGCCCGGCTCTTTGGCCTGATCCCTTTCCCAGGATGCTCCCTTGGCCTCCCGGCCCTGCGGGCTCCCTAGGGGACAAGGTAGCCCTGCCCCTTGCCTGGGCCCTTTGCCCTCTCTCTGCCCGCCAGCTCCCCAGGCCTGGGCCCCCCACCCCAGCCCCCCCACCCCACGGCAGTGGACCCGGGCCTTGAGCCTACCTCCCCCTGGCCCCTGGCCTCCCCTGCCGACCCTCCCCAGCCCTGTTCACTTCCCCTGAGACCCGGCCTTGGCACCCCCCCACCCCACACCAACCCCATGGCTCTCCATTCTAGGGCCTGGCTCCTTGCTTGAGCCCAGGCCCCCCTGCTGGAGGACCCTGTCCCTGTGCCAGCATCTCTGCCCTCATGCGTGGGCCCACACCTGTACCTCCCTCTATTCCCCTGGTGCCTTGTAGCCTTGCAGAGCCCCGGACCCTCCCCTCCCCTGCTTGCCCCTAGCCTGGGCTCCTCGATTGGGTCCTGGCTCTGCCTGCACCCCCTCTTGGACCCCCTGCATCCCCTCCCGGGGCCCTCTCTAGTTAGGCCCTCGTTGGTTCCCGGTCCCTTTCTGAGGATCTGGTCCCCTGGGGCAGCCCAGTGGAATTGGCCGGCCTGTGCGTCCTGCAGGCTCCCTACTGGAAACAGAGCCCCGCCCCTGGCCTGGGCCCCCTTGGCTGCCCGAACCCTGACACCTGGCAGTGGACGTGGGCCGTGCGCCGCCCTTCCCCCGCGCGATGTCCTTCCTACCCTCCCCTGCCCTCTGGCCTTGCCTGCTTCCCCCTACCCCTACCCCTAGCCCTACCCAGCCGTCCCTAAGCCCGTCCCTTCGCGCTCCAGGCCCCCGAGTCGAGTCGAGTCGCCCTGGCGTGGCGTGGTGTCTGAGCTGGGGGCCCCTTGCTTGGGCCCCCTACCTCGCTCCCCTCCGTGCCCCTTGCGCCGCCCCTTGCGCTCCGCCCCGCTGTCCCCTCATCCTTGCGCCGCCCCTTCGTCGCCTTCCCTGCCCTCCCCTCGCGCGGGCCTCCTCCTCCTCCTCCTCCTCCTGGAGTCCGCGGGTCCCTGGTTGCGCCGCTTGGGTTCCTCATCGTCGGTCGGGTCGGTCCCCCTGCCTGGGCTCCTTGCTTGGGTCCTGGCTCTCACCCCTCTGCGCCGCCTCCGTGACCCCGCGCCGCCCTCCCGTCGCCCTCCTCCAGGCCTCCGTCCTTTGCCAGGCCCCCTTGGCCCCGGCCCTGGCCCAGGATTCTCATCGGGGCCACGGCGCCTTTCTGGAAACAGAGGCCTGCCCCTCGCCTGGGCGCATTGCTCTTTCCCGGGCACTGGGTCCCGCATCCCGAACCCTCACACCTGGCAGTAGACCTGGGCCTCGAGCCTGCCTCCCCTTGCTGGCACCAGCCCCCCAGCCACCCTGCCCTGCCCAGCCCAGCCCAGCCCAGCCCTGTCCACTGTCCTGAGCCCCCCCCTGCCCCGCCCCGCCCTGCCCCGCCCCGCCCCGCCCCGCCCAGGCCTTTCGCCCCTGGCTCTGCCTTCCCTGGCCTGGCTCCTGGCCTGAGCCTCTACTGGCCCTTGTGGCTCAGTGCGCCCCTGGGCTTTGACAGCGGGCCCCTTGCCTGGGCCGCCTCCCTGCTCCCCTTAGCTTGCCTGCACTGCCCTGGACTAGCGCCGCCCGCCCGGCCCCTTCCCGGCTTTCCCCTTGCCTGGGCCCTCCTCTAGGTGCCTAGCCTGGGCTCCTTGCTTGGGTCCTGGCCGCACGTCCGGCCCCGCCCCCCTTGAGCGCCCAGCGCGGCCCGCACTGCACTCTTCCCTCCCTTGGCCCCTGTTTGGTCCCTGTCCCTGCCCGGCTCTTTGGCCTGATCCCTTTCCCAGGATGCTCCCTTGGCCTCCCGGCCCTGCGGGCTCCCTAGGGGACAAGGTAGCCCTGCCCCTTGCCTGGGCCCTTTGCCCTCTCTCTGCCCGCCAGCTCCCCAGGCCTGGGCCCCCCCACCCCAGCCCCCCCACCCCACGGCAGTGGACCCGGGCCTTGAGCCTACCTCCCCCTGGCCCTGGCCTCCCCTGCCGACCCTCCCCAGCCCTGTTCACTTCCCCTGAGACCCGGCCTTGGCACCCCCCCACCCCACACCAACCCCATGGCTCTCCATTCTAGGGCCTGGCTCCTTGCTTGAGCCCAGGCCCCCCTGCTGGAGGACCCTGTCCCTGTGCCAGCATCTCTGCCCTCATGCGTGGGCCCACACCTGTACCTCCCCTCTATTCCCCTGGTGCCTTGTAGCCTTGCAGAGCCCCGGACCCTCCCCTCCCCTGCTTGCCCCTAGCCTGGGCTCCTCGATTGGGTCCTGGCTCTGCCTGCACCCCCTCTTGGACCCCCTGCATCCCCTCCCGGGGCCCTCTCTAGTTAGGCCCTCGTTGGTTCCCGGTCCCTTTCTGAGGATCTGGTCCCCTGGGGCAGCCCAGTGGAATTGGCCGGCCTGTGCGTCCTGCAGGCTCCCTACTGGAAACAGAGCCCCGCCCCTGGCCTGGGCCCCCTTGGCTGCCCGAACCCTGACACCTGGCAGTGGACGTGGGCCGTGCGCCGCCCTTCCCCCGCGCGATGTCCTTCCTACCCTCCCCTGCCCTCTGGCCTTGCCTGCTTCCCCCTACCCCTACCCCTAGCCCTACCCAGCCGTCCCTAAGCCCGTCCCTTCGCGCTCCAGGCCCCCGAGTCGAGTCGAGTCGCCCTGGCGTGGCGTGGTGTCTGAGCTGGGGGCCCCTTGCTTGGGCCCCCTACCTCGCTCCCTCCGTGCCCCTTGCGCCGCCCCTTGCGCTCCGCCCCGCTGTCCCCTCATCCTTGCGCCGCCCCTTCGTCGCCTTCCCTGCCCTCCCCTCGCGCGGGCCTCCTCCTCCTCCTCCTCCTCCTGGAGTCCGCGGGTCCCTGGGTGCGCCGCTTGGGTTCCTCATCGTCGGTCGGGTCGGTCCCCCTGCCTGGGCTCCTTGCTTGGGTCCTGGCTCTCACCCCTCTGCGCCGCCTCCGTGACCCCGCGCCGCCCTCCCGTCGCCCTCCTCCAGGCCTCCGTCCTTTGCCAGGCCCCCTTGGCCCCGGCCCTGGCCCAGGATTCTCATCGGGGCCACGGCGCCTTTCTGGAAACAGAGGCCTGCCCCTCGCCTGGGCGCATTGCTCTTTCCCGGGCACTGGGTCCCGCATCCCGAACCCTCACACCTGGCAGTAGACCTGGGCCTCGAGCCTGCCTCCCCTTGCTGGCACCAGCCCCCCCAGCCACCCTGCCCTGCCAGCCCAGCCCAGCCCAGCCCTGTCCACTGTCCTGAGCCCCCCCCTGCCCCGCCCCGCCCTGCCCCGCCCCGCCCCGCCCCGCCCAGGCCTTTCGCCCCTGGCTCTGCCTTCCCTGGCCTGGCTCCTGGCCTGAGCCTCTACTGGCCCTTGTGGCTCAGTGCGCCCCTGGGCTTTGACAGCGGGCCCCTTGCCTGGGCCGCCTCCCTGCTCCCCTTAGCTTGCCTGCACTGCCCTGGACTAGCGCCGCCCGCCCGGCCCCTTCCCGGCTTTCCCCTTGCCTGGGCCCTCCTCTAGGTGCCTAGCCTGGGCTCCTTGCTTGGGTCCTGGCCGCACGTCCGGCCCCGCCCCCCTTGAGCGCCCAGCGCGGCCCGCACTGCACTCTTCCCTCCCTTGGCCCCTGTTTGGTCCCTGTCCCTGCCCGGCTCTTTGGCCTGATCCCTTTCCCAGGATGCTCCCTTGGCCTCCCGGCCCTGCGGGCTCCCTAGGGGACAAGGTAGCCCTGCCCCTTGCCTGGGCCCTTTGCCCTCTCTCTGCCCGCCAGCTCCCCAGGCCTGGGCCCCCCCACCCCAGCCCCCCCACCCCACGGCAGTGGACCCGGGCCTTGAGCCTACCTCCCCCTGGCCCCTGGCCTCCCCTGCCGACCCTCCCCAGCCCTGTTCACTTCCCCTGAGACCCGGCCTTGGCACCCCCCCACCCCACACCAACCCCATGGCTCTCCATTCTAGGCCTGGCTCCTTGCTTGAGCCCAGGCCCCCTGCTGGAGGACCCTGTCCCTGTGCCAGCATCTCTGCCCTCATGCGTGGGCCCACACCTGTACCTCCCCTCTATTCCCCTGGTGCCTTGTAGCCTTGCAGAGCCCGGACCCTCCCCTCCCCTGCTTGCCCCTAGCCTGGGCTCCTCGATTGGGTCCTGGCTCTGCCTGCACCCCCTCTTGGACCCCTGCATCCCCTCCGGGGCCCTCTCTAGTTAGGCCCTCGTTGGTTCCCGGTCCCTTTCTGAGGATCTGGTCCCCTGGGGCAGCCCAGTGGAATTGGCCGGCCTGTGCGTCCTGCAGGCTCCCTACTGGAAACAGAGCCCCGCCCCTGGCCTGGGCCCCCTTGGCTGCCCGAACCCTGACACCTGGCAGTGGACGTGGGCCGTGCGCCGCCCTTCCCCCGCGCGATGTCCTTCCTACCCTCCCCTGCCCTCTGGCCTTGCCTGCTTCCCCCTACCCCTACCCCTAGCCCTACCCAGCCGTCCCTAAGCCGTCCCTTCGCGCTCCAGGCCCCCGAGTCGAGTCGAGTCGCCCTGGCGTGGCGTGGTGTCTGAGCTGGGGGCCCCTTGCTTGGGCCCCCTACCTCGCTCCCCTCCGTGCCCCTTGCGCCGCCCCTTGCGCTCCGCCCCGCTGTCCCCTCATCCTTGCGCCGCCCCTTCGTCGCCTTCCCTGCCCTCCCCTCGCGCGGGCCTCCTCCTCCTCCTCCTCCTCCTGGAGTCCGCGGGTCCCTGGGTGCGCCGCTTGGGTTCCTCATCGTCGGTCGGGTCGGTCCCCCTGCCTGGGCTCCTTGCTTGGGTCCTGGCTCTCACCCCTCTGCGCCGCCTCCGTGACCCCGCGCCGCCCTCCCGTCGCCCTCCTCCAGGCCTCCGTCCTTTGCCAGGCCCCCTTGGCCCCGGCCCTGGCCCAGGATTCTCATCGGGGCCACGGCGCCTTTCTGGAAACAGAGGCCTGCCCCTCGCCTGGGCGCATTGCTCTTTCCCGGGCACTGGGTCCCGCATCCCGAACCCTCACACCTGGCAGTAGACCTGGGCCTCGAGCCTGCCTCCCCTTGCTGGCACCAGCCCCCCCAGCCACCCTGCCCTGCCCAGCCCAGCCCAGCCCAGCCCTGTCCACTGTCCTGAGCCCCCCCAGCCCCGCCCCGCCCTGCCCCGCCCCGCCCCGCCCCGCCCAGGCCTTTCGCCCCTGGCTCTGCCTTCCCTGGCCTGGCTCCTGGCCTGAGCCTCTACTGGCCCTTGTGGCTCAGTGCGCCCCTGGGCTTTGACAGCGGGCCCCTTGCCTGGGCCGCCTCCCTGCTCCCCTTAGCTTGCCTGCACTGCCCTGGACTAGCGCCGCCCGCCCGGCCCCTTCCCGGCTTTCCCTTGCCTGGGCCCTCCTCTAGGTGCCTAGCCTGGGCTCCTTGCTTGGGTCCTGGCCGCACGTCCGGCCCCGCCCCCTTGAGCGCCAGCGCGGCCCGCACTGCACTCTTCCCTCCCTTGGCCCCTGTTTGGTCCCTGTCCCTGCCCGGCTCTTTGGCCTGATCCCTTTCCCAGGATGCTCCCTTGGCCTCCCGGCCCTGCGGGCTCCCTAGGGGACAAGGTAGCCCTGCCCCTTGCCTGGGCCCTTTGCCCTCTCTCTGCCCGCCAGCTCCCCAGGCCTGGGCCCCCCCACCCCAGCCCCCCCACCCCACGGCAGTGGACCCGGGCCTTGAGCCTACCTCCCCCTGGCCCCTGGCCTCCCCTGCCGACCCTCCCCAGCCCTGTTCACTTCCCCTGAGACCCGGCCTTGGCACCCCCCCACCCCACACCAACCCCATGGCTCTCCATTCTAGGGCCTGGCTCCTTGCTTGAGCCCAGGCCCCCCTGCTGGAGGACCCTGTCCCTGTGCCAGCATCTCTGCCCTCATGCGTGGGCCCACACCTGTACCTCCCCTCTATTCCCCTGGTGCCTTGTAGCCTTGCAGAGCCCCGGACCCTCCCCTCCCCTGCTTGCCCCTAGCCTGGGCTCCTCGATTGGGTCCTGGCTCTGCCTGCACCCCCTCTTGGACCCCCTGCATCCCCTCCCGGGGCCCTCTCTAGTTAGGCCCTCGTTGGTTCCCGGTCCCTTTCTGAGGATCTGGTCCCCTGGGGCAGCCCAGTGGAATTGGCCGGCCTGTGCGTCCTGCAGGCTCCCTACTGGAAACAGAGCCCCCGCCCCTGGCCTGGGCCCCCTTGGCTGCCCGAACCCTGACACCTGGCAGTGGACGTGGGCCGTGCGCCGCCCTTCCCCCGCGCGATGTCCTTCCTACCCTCCCCTGCCCTCTGGCCTTGCCTGCTTCCCCCTACCCCTACCCCTAGCCCTACCCAGCCGTCCCTAAGCCCGTCCCTTCGCGCTCCAGGCCCCCGAGTCGAGTCGAGTCGCCCTGGCGTGGCGTGGTGTCTGAGCTGGGGGCCCCTTGCTTGGGCCCCCTACCTCGCTCCCCTCCGTGCCCCTTGCGCCGCCCCTTGCGCTCCGCCCCGCTGTCCCCTCATCCTTGCGCCGCCCCTTCGTCGCCTTCCCTGCCCTCCCCTCGCGCGGGCCTCCTCCTCCTCCTCCTCCTCCTGGAGTCCGCGGGTCCCTGGGTGCGCCGCTTGGGTTCCTCATCGTCGGTCGGGTCGGTCCCCCTGCCTGGGCTCCTTGCTTGGGTCCTGGCTCTCACCCCTCTGCGCCGCCTCCGTGACCCCGCGCCGCCCTCCCGTCGCCCTCCTCCAGGCCTCCGTCCTTTGCCAGGCCCCCTTGGCCCCGGCCCTGGCCCAGGATTCTCATCGGGGCCACGGCGCCTTTCTGGAAACAGAGGCCTGCCCCTCGCCTGGGCGCATTGCTCTTTCCCGGGCACTGGGTCCCGCATCCCGAACCCTCACACCTGGCAGTAGACCTGGGCCTCGAGCCTGCCTCCCCTTGCTGGCACCAGCCCCCCCAGCCACCCTGCCCTGCCCAGCCCAGCCCAGCCCAGCCCTGTCCACTGTCCTGAGCCCCCCCAGCCCCGCCCCGCCCTGCCCCGCCCCGCCCCGCCCCGCCCAGGCCTTTCGCCCCTGGCTCTGCCTTCCCTGGCCTGGCTCCTGGCCTGAGCCTCTACTGGCCCTTGTGGCTCAGTGCGCCCCTGGGCTTTGACAGCGGGCCCCTTGCCTGGGCCGCCTCCCTGCTCCCTTAGCTTGCCTGCACTGCCCTGGACTAGCGCCGCCCGCCCGGCCCCTTCCCGGCTTTCCCCTTGCCTGGGCCCTCCTCTAGGTGCCTAGCCTGGGCTCCTTGCTTGGGTCCTGGCCGCACGTCCGGCCCCGCCCCCCTTGAGCGCCAGCGCGGCCCGCACTGCACTCTTCCCTCCCTTGGCCCCTGTTTGGTCCCTGTCCCTGCCCGGCTCTTTGGCCTGATCCCTTTCCCAGGATGCTCCCTTGGCCTCCCGGCCCTGCGGGCTCCCTAGGGGACAAGGTAGCCCTGCCCTTGCCTGGGCCCTTTGCCCTCTCTCTGCCCGCCAGCTCCCCAGGCCTGGGCCCCCCCACCCCAGCCCCCCACCCCACGGCAGTGGACCCGGGCCTTGAGCCTACCTCCCCTGCCCCTGGCCTCCCCTGCCGACCCTCCCCAGCCCTGTTCACTTCCCCTGAGACCCGGCCTTGGCACCCCCCCACCCCACACCAACCCCATGGCTCTCCATTCTAGGGCCTGGCTCCTTGCTTGAGCCCAGGCCCCCCTGCTGGAGGACCCTGTCCCTGTGCCAGCATCTCTGCCCTCATGCGTGGGCCCACACCTGTACCTCCCCTCTATTCCCCTGGTGCCTTGTAGCCTTGCAGAGCCCCGGACCCTCCCCTCCCCTGCTTGCCCCTAGCCTGGGCTCCTCGATTGGGTCCTGGCTCTGCCTGGCACCCCCTCTTGGACCCCCTGCATCCCCTCCCGGGGCCCTCTCTAGTTAGGCCCTCGTTGGTTCCCGGTCCCTTTCTGAGGATCTGGTCCCCTGGGGCAGCCCAGTGGAATTGGCCGGCCTGTGCGTCCTGCAGGCTCCCTACTGGAAACAGAGCCCCGCCCCTGGCCTGGGCCCCCTTGGCTGCCCGAACCCTGACACCTGGCAGTGGACGTGGGCCGTGCGCCGCCCTTCCCCCCGCGCGATGTCCTTCCTACCCTCCCCTGCCCTCTGGCCTTGCCTGCTTCCCCCTACCCCTACCCCTAGCCCTACCCAGCCGTCCCTAAGCCCGTCCCTTCGCGCTCCAGGCCCCCGAGTCGAGTCGAGTCGCCCTGGCGTGGCGTGGTGTCTGAGCTGGGGGCCCCTTGCTTGGGCCCCCTACCTCGCTCCCCTCCGTGCCCCTTGCGCCGCCCCTTGCGCTCCGCCCCGCTGTCCCCTCATCCTTGCGCCGCCCCTTCGTCGCCTTCCCTGCCCTCCCCTCGCGCGGGCCTCCTCCTCCTCCTCCTCCTCCTGGAGTCCGCGGGTCCCTGGGTGCGCCGCTTGGGTTCCTCATCGTCGGTCGGGTCGGTCCCCCTGCCTGGGCTCCTTGCTTGGGTCCTGGCTCTCACCCTCTGCGCCGCCTCCGTGACCCCGCGCCGCCCTCCCGTCGCCCTCCTCCAGGCCTCCGTCCTTTGCCAGGCCCCCTTGCCCCGGCCCTGGCCCAGGATTCTCATCGGGGCCACGGCGCCTTTCTGGAAACAGAGGCCTGCCCCTCGCCTGGGCGCATTGCTCTTTCCCGGGCACTGGGTCCCGCATCCCGAACCCTCACACCTGGCAGTAGACCTGGGCCTCGAGCCTGCCTCCCCTTGCTGGCACCAGCCCCCCCAGCCACCCTGCCCTGCCCAGCCCAGCCCAGCCCAGCCCTGTCCACTGTCCTGAGCCCCCCCCAGCCCCGCCCCGCCCTGCCCCGCCCCGCCCCGCCCCGCCCAGGCCTTTCGCCCTGGCTCTGCCTTCCCTGGCCTGGCTCCTGGCCTGAGCCTCTACTGGCCCTTGTGGCTCAGTGCGCCCCTGGGCTTTGACAGCGGGCCCCTTGCCTGGGCCGCCTCCCTGCTCCCCTTAGCTTGCCTGCACTGCCCTGGACTAGCGCCGCCCGCCCGGCCCCTTCCCGGCTTTCCCCTTGCCTGGGCCCTCCTCTAGGTGCCTAGCCTGGGCTCCTTGCTTGGGTCCTGGCCGCACGTCCGGCCCCGCCCCCCTTGAGCGCCCAGCGCGGCCCGCACTGCACTCTTCCCTCCCTTGGCCCCTGTTTGGTCCCTGTCCCTGCCCGGCTCTTTGGCCTGATCCCTTTCCCAGGATGCTCCCTTGGCCTCCCGGCCCTGCGGGCTCCCTAGGGGACAAGGTAGCCCTGCCCCTTGCCTGGGCCTTTGCCCTCTCTCTGCCCGCCAGCTCCCCAGGCCTGGGCCCCCCACCCCAGCCCCCCCACCCCACGGCAGTGGACCCGGGCCTTGAGCCTACCTCCCCCTGGCCCCTGGCCTCCCCTGCCGTCCCTCCCCAGCCCTGTTCACTTCCCCTGAGACCCGGCCTTGGCACCCCCCACCCCACACCAACCCCATGGCTCTCCATTCTAGGGCCTGGCTCCTTGCTTGAGCCCAGGCCCCCCTGCTGGAGGACCCTGTCCCTGTGCCAGCATCTCTGCCCTCATGCGTGGGCCCACAACTGTACCTCCCTCTATTCCCCTGGTGCCTTGTAGCCTTGCAGAGCCCCGGACCCTCCCCTCCCCTGCTTGCCCCTAGCCTGGGCTCCTCGATTGGGTCCTGGCTCTGCCTGCAC